>NC_090647.1:310120281-310387588 GCF_040937935.1 Hyperolius riggenbachi
GGTTGTTTAGTTTTGTTTTCTTTTTAGTTCTTGCTTCAGACTCACTTTAAACATTTGCTAGAAGTCCTCCTCCTTATTCGTTTAGTCGACTCCGACTCTTCGTGACCATATGTACTTCTGCATGTCAAATGTCTCTGTCAATCATGACTTCTTTCAGCTGTTGCTTAGGCATGTTCACTGCTTCACCATATGCTGTTTATCCATCTTAGCCTCTTCTATCCTCTTCTTCTTTTACCCTCAATTTTTCCAAGCATTAAGGATTCCTCCAAAGAATCTAGTCTTCTTAATATATGACCAAAGTATTTGAGTGCAGGAACAGAAGTTTTGCAGGCACCACCGTTGTAAATTATAGCTTCTTTATTGGTCACATCAGACAAAGCAGAGGATACAACGACAGACCGCTGTTTGGAGCAGTCTAGCTTTTTATCAAGTTGTTCAACACTGCATAAAATTCACATACAAATCGTGTGCTTATATAAGGTCTAAAAGCCAATCAGAGTGCAGCACCAGTACCATCCAATCACTCGACACCATTTCACCTGAGGACCTGATGGAGAACTGAATATATAAGGGAAAAACCTCCCCCTTTGTCAGAAAGCATCCAACCATCAATTGTATATATAAAGCGCCCATGTCATATCATATATACCATGTAGCGCTAATAGTACCTTACCATATGGTGAGATCCCAGCCAGGTTACGTCTCATGTTTGTTTACAACTGCCGATCATGCGTCTATGACGTTTCTATGCGTACTTGGTTCCGCATACGTCATGACGACGCGTCATAGGATTCCGTGCGTTGAATTGGCTGGTGGCACTTCGGGAGGGCGTGGCTAAATTTGTCCATGCTGCGAGCAATACGTGGGAGGTTCCTTTCAGGAGTCCTCTCACTGATTGGCCGATTTTACTTTTACTTCTGCCTCACGGCGTGACTAAACCTGGCTGGGATCTCACCATATAGTAAGGTACTATTAGCGCTACATGGTATATATGATATGACATGGGAGCTTTATAGATACATATATATAAATGTTAAAGAGAATATGTACTCTAAAATTATTACAATAAGAAGCATACCATTTATTCATTATGTTCTCCTGGGTCTCTTTGCTGCTTCTGCCACTCCGTGCTGCGATCCTGGCTTGTAATTGCCAGTTTTAGGCAGTGTTTACAAACAAAAGACATGGCTGCTAACCAGAGAGTGATAGGCTGAGAGGAGCTCAGTCAGTGACTCACACAGAGCCTGCAGGGGGCGTGGAGAGGGTGTGTATAGCTAGTAGAGCAGCACCTTCCTGCCTGAGTGCCTGAGCCGACAAAGCCATCAGAGGAAAGAAGGCTAGATTATATAACAGATAATACAGCCACTTTGCAACTAGGAATGGCTGCCATAAGACAGACCACATTAGAACAGGTATAGGAACTTATAGGATAGAAGAAATAAGGCTGAATATTTTGTTACAGAGTCTCTTTTCGATTTCGGCGATAGTGGTCCTTTATTTTCATGGCTGCAGTACCCATTTGAGTTCTTTGATCCTAGGAAGATATCTGTGAACAACTTATACTTTTTCATCATACTTTTTCCTCATTTCCGCACCGCCTCAGTCTCAGGATTTATCAGACACAGGTGATTAGTAAAGTGGATTGCTTAGACGAGAGAAAACTCATATGTAAATAAATGTAGCAGGTACTTATGGACATTTAATGCAAACGTAAATGTTTTCTGCCCCGTTTTATATTGACATAATTGTATCAAGTGGCTCTGCTACCGCTCCATGTTCCAGATGTACTGTTTACTTTTGTATCCTTAGCTCTCAGCACATTTTTGTTGCAGTATAGCCATTTAGGCTCCACATCACTTTTGAATTAATAGAATGCTGCATATGAAGTTTGTCAGTAGCATGTTAAGGGAGTATGCTTATGCAAGTTGTGCATTGTTTACTTTTATTCTTCTTTTTATGAATGCTGCACTTCTTTCCCAGCAGGTAGTGGCAAATGTGCAGCTTTTTCATTGCCTAACTACTTTTTTTTCCCTTTCTTTCCATCTGCCTACTGCATTCATTCTGTAGTATTGGTATTTGCCATTCATTTCACCTACTGCATCTCTACATCTCATGGTATGTTTCTGCAAGCTTGATATTGTGGTATATATATTTTTTTTAAGCACATTTATGATTTTTCAGCATCTTTGAAAACAACACAGCTCCCCATAGCACAGTTATTGGGAATGTGGTTAACACTATTGTTTCCCAGGAGAAAATATAATTAATATGCGTAGTGAAGTCATTTGGTTAAGACATTTGCAGTAATGTACATTTCGGTATTTGAATTCTAACTTGGATGCTTTGTGAAAAACCTAGCTAATTCAACCTATCCCATTCGATGCCTTTCATAAAGTGTGTGTGTGTGTGTGTGTGTGTGTGTGTATATGTATATATATATATATATATATATATATATATATATATATATATATATATATATATATATATATGATATTCGCTTCTGTTAATGTAGTTACTCTGCATTTTTGCCTGATCATTGGTATGAAAACGTTGCACTTATTTGGGTTTTAAGGGCCATAGCCACCTGTTGTCTCTTGCTGCTATTGTTCCGCACTTGACCGGTGATGAGCAAAGCAGAACCATCCTAACACTTGTCACAGATGGTAAAACCCATATGTAGGCATTAGCAAGACGATTAGAAATGGAAACCCAAGGGTTTTAAACTCTTGACTAATTTATTCCTGGATAGACCTATTTTGTAACTAGCTAAAAGGACTTTACTGCCTTACACCAATTTCTGTCTTTGTACCTTTTGTGAAAAGGGCAAGGCCAGAATAGTTCAAGTGTTCGATTTTGTCAATTTGTAACACAATAAAATTACTTTTCATGTCAACCCCAGGGTGCATTTAAAGAGGAACAAACATACTGTCATCGAGTTACATTAGTTATGTTAATTAAAATAGATTAGAATAGATAGGTAATATAATCTTTTACCCACCCTGTTTTAAAAGAACAGGTAAATGTTTGTGATTCATGGGGGCTGCCATCTTTGTCATGGGGCAGCCATCTTTTTGGTTGAAAGGAGGTGACAGGGAGCAGGAGACACAGTTCCAACTGTCCTGTGTCCTGATCACCTCTCCCAGCTGCACGTGCTAGGCTTCAAATGTCAAATTCAAAATGTAAAAAAAAAAAATTGCACCAAAACAGCAGAACAAGAACGGCACAGCATCAGGGGAAAAAAGCCCGGGCAGTTTTCTTCTGTGCAGCTAAAAATGGGGCTGGGGTAAGAGAAACAAAGTTCTGATGCTGTGAAACTGTTAAAGAAACACCAGGCCTTTTCAGTGCTGCTGAGTCGATTTTTTTTTTTTTTTTTTTTTTTTTTTTAGTCCAGAGATTCACTTTAAAAGAAATCAAAAACAGCAAAAAAAGAAATTACACAATCATACAAATCACTGCTGAGTCCCTCTGTACGTTACCTCTTGTATAAAGAACGCTCTCTGCTTATCTACTGTACTTGTAAGTGCCTGTGTCCATTTACATTTAAAATTTGTATCCAGAAAAAGAACAGACAGCAGTGTTTTTTTTTGTTTTGTTTTTTTTTGTCAATGGGAGTTCCTTCCTGGATCTCCATATAGAAAAATGGAAGTATGTGAATGCGCATTTGAATTTCCTAGTCGAAAAATTGCATACTTCTTATGTAAATGTACTGTAAGAAAAAAAAAAAGTCAGTCAATTGAGTGCTGGTTCAGTGGGGCTTCTTGTGATGGCTTATTTAACCGATACTAAACTCTTTGCTACAGAGAAGGAAAGCATTTGGCATCAGTTTCTGGCATTTCATCATGGCATAATTTTCTGAGCTTCCTCAGAACCGCTCATATGCCGCTGTCTAGGATGCTACATGTAGCAGACAAGACAACAGGATCTGCCGTGGCGTTTACGTGATAAATGGTGCAAAGCGCAATCCCAATCGTCCCCATCAAATGTTTGCCACTTTCAATCTGCTTCGACACTGAGAATGCAGTGTTTACTGCTCATCTGAACAGTAAACACTGTTGTAGGATTAAAGGGGAGGGGGTTTGTTTTTTTTTATTTACTATTTATTTATTCATGAGGCAAGCGTTTTTAGAAGGAAAGCGTTAAATATTTAACTCTCTCATTCTAAAAATGCTTGCGTCGTGAATAAGTTGCCTCGTGAATAAAAAAAACCTTTAATCCTGATGTCAGATGCAAGCAGGACACAGCTACAGCTCGTGTCTGCTCAGAGCTGCCGCCAGGATCCTGTGCAGAGCTGAAAGCTGGTAACCACAGCAACGGGCTTCAATTGGTGCCTGTGTCCTTGCCAGCAGCGGTGAAGGGGCCTCAGCAGGCAGCATTAGGATCTGTGACGTGCTGTGCCGTCATGCGGCTCACATGAGCTGAAAAACTGCACGAGAGTGCAGTTACAAGATGGAGGATCCAATTTCTAACAACCAAAGGGGGAAATACAATGCCATGCCAAACAGCTGATTTAGCTGCCTCCTGCAGCACAATGGTATAGTCTAAATCGGCATCAGTAAATGTTTCTTCTGACGTGGCTCCCTTGCTAAAAATGGGTAATGCCAGTGTACTAATTACATTTGTTCAGCAACTAAACATGTTTAAAGTATGGCTCCACTTGCCACATAACTTATATTTAACCACTTTCTCCACTGCTACAGTATATCTACATCATCTGTGGCACCCTCCAAGCCACCATGACGTAGATATACTGAATAAGTTTGCAGCCCTGCTGTGAACGATCAGGTGCGCTTCAGAGCGCACCCCCCGGCACTTTCAGCTGCATTACTAATTGGTAAAAGGGAACATGTTCCCTTGTAGCCAATTAGTCCACCCCCCCCCCTCCCATGAACGATCGCCCCAGTAGTCAACTGCAGCGATCCTTCATCTGTCCCCCTCCGTGCAGAAATCATAAAAAAGAAACCTCCAGCATAGCCAGATGTCTCCCCCCCCCCCCCATCAGGCAGCCCCCTCCTTGCACAAATCATTAAAAAAGCCTCCAGCAAGCAGCCTCACTCACCTCTCACCTTACCTCGTTCCTGCGACTATCGTGAAGCCCGAGCCTCCGTTCCCCGCTCTGCAGACAGCCGCGTAATGCAGGTTACCCGGGTCCTGGCTTGATGACATCATCAAGCCTCCTGGCTTGATGACATCATCAAGCCTCCTGGCTTGATGACATCATCAAGCCAGGGCCCGGGTAATCGGCAATACGCGGCTCAATGCAGAGCGGGGAGCACAGGCTCGGGTTTCAGGATTGTTGCAGGAATGAGGTAAGGTGAGAGGTGAGTGAGGCTGCTTGATGGAGGATTTTTTTTTTAATTTGTGCAAGGAGGGGGCTGCCTGATTGGGGGGGGGGGGATGGGGTACATCTGGCTATCAAGATTTGGGGGCAGGGAGTAGGATATGTAAAAGGAGGGGTACATATTTACTGGCGGGCATCTGATTAACTAAGGGGAGGGGGGATTTAATAATTTGGCACATCTGGGCACATGGGGGGCCATAACCAAATACTAGGGGCACATTTGGCTTTAATGGGGGGCAGCGCTAATCCTGGGGGTACATCTGGCTACAATGGGGTAATCCTGATTTTGGGGACACATCTGGCTATAAAGAGGGGCACTATTCCTGGGGGTGCATCTGTCAATCTATTCTGAGGGTGGCAAACACGGGACACATCTGGCTATACTGGAGGGGGGGGGGGGGGGGTAATACTGGGGACACATCTGGATACCTATACTGGGGCGACTTTAACTGGTGGCACAGTTTTTGTCAATAGCACTTTTTATTTTTAAACAGAAATTGGTCAAAATTGAGAAATAATGCATTTTTTTTCCTTTTTTTTTCTCCATTAAAATGCATAGATAGGAACATTTTATTTGGTACCAATTACCCCCCAATGAAAGCTTAGTTTGTCTTGGAAAAAAACGATCATTTAAGTGGCACGAGTACATATGACGTTATTGCTGATTAAAAAGGGACACCGCTAAATCGTCAAATCTGCTCTGATCCATGAGGAGGAAACAAGGTCTGGATGCGAAGTGGTTAATGAAGTAAAAAGCACTGTTTTCACAATACTGCCCCTGAAGCTGAAATGGAGACCTCATTAATCCGGAGCCACTGCATTCTAGGCTGCCAGCCATTTCTTGTATGATTTTTAAGCTGAGTCCAGAATACCACCATGGCCAACCCATGGCTTCATCTGGGTATGTGTCAATGCATTTTACACCAGTAAAATGTTTCGAAAGGCAGTGTGCTTAAAGAGGAACTGTAACGACAAAACGTCCCCTGGGGGGTACTCACCTCATTAGGATCCGGAGGCTTCCCCCACCCGAGGGGAGTACCCCCCAGGGGAGGTTTTTGTTGTTACAGAGTCTCTTTAATATTTGGGGTTGACTGTCAAATAGCTTTCATGACACTTGCCCAATTTTACTGCTGATTCATTAATACGTGTTACCTTTGCTAAACTTATCATGTGTTGTGGTCACCCTTATTTTTTTCCTTGCATGTAGCTGTTTTCCAACTTTTTTTTTTGCAGATGCTCTCACATTTTGTTATATTTTGCATGTAAACTGCTTAAGCTCTTCTATGCAAAACCAGGAGGAAAGGAAGGACAAAGAGGTTGATATAGTAATGTTTCTGTTTGTTACAGTGAGTGTATTTAGCTAGATTTTTATAAGCAAGACAAGCATTTCTTTTCCTCCAGGTTTTTTTTTTTTTTTTTACAAATAAAATTCCATTCCAACTGTTAATTTTACATCTCTATTTATTTATTTTTTTAGAACTCCGAGCTCTTCAATCTAACTTATGGGTCCCTTGTTGCACAGTTGTGTAAAGACTATGAAAATGATGAAGATGTCAATAAGCAGTTGGAGAAAATGTAAGGTGTTTTAGTTTTTTGTGTTTTTTTTTTTTTCCTTGATACATGGTGTTTTGTAACTTTTCTATGATTATCATTTCACCTCTCTTCATTAGCAGGACAAATCAGGTGCTGCTATGGCCGTGTAAATAGGTTGAAGCAGAACTGAAGTATCTAAAGAATTTTTCTTTTTAAAAATACCCCCCCCCCCCCTCCCCCGCCGTGGATTACTTTTCTTCGAAGTCGATTTCCACTGTGCCCTGGGCAACGTGTATCCTCGTACACATTCCCGTGGCCCGGAGCGTCCCGCGTGGGAAAATCAGTTGAAAAGGCCATCCTCTGACAAGACCACCCACTCACCACCCACTCACAATACCAGTCACTGTCTAGATCACAAGAGGTGGTCTTCCCTTTTCTATGTTCTAATATTAAAAATCATTTCATTTTCTGTAAGTCCAGAGGATATAAAATATATATATATATATATATATATATATATATATATATATATATATATATATTTGAATCCCAGCCAGGGCACCATCTGCAAGGAGTTTGTATGTTCTCCCCGTGTCTGTGTGGGTTTCCTCTGGGTACTCCGGCTTCCTCCCACATTCCAAAAACATACAGATAAGTTAATTGGCTCACCCCTAAATTGGCCCTAGACTACAATACATACACTACATGATACATACATAGACATATGATAATAGTAGGGATTAGATTGTGAGCTCCTTTGAGGGACAGTTAGTGACAATACTATATATATATATATATATATATATATATATATATATATATATATATATATATATATATATATATATAATTTATTTATATTATATTCCTATCCGTGCCAGATGGTTATGGGATGCTATTTATGACTCGGCTAAATTTATTGCTCTGCTTGATTATAGCTGAGTCTTCTCTGATGTCTTTTCAAGCCCAAGCCTGCCCCCTTCTGGCTCTGCTACAATGATTCAGCTATAATGATTCCTGAGCAAAGCAAGACTGAATGCTCAGTCAGGGATTTTATCAGGGCTGATAACAAGCAGGCTGAGCAGTGAAAAATGAAAGAGCAGGGTAGGTGTTTTCTCTAATGTTCCCACTGATATATATGGGAAAATACATGAGGGTGCTCTTATTCAATTCACCTTTTGACCCAAGTTTTCTCCTAGGAGATAATTCATTTTCTGTTTAAGATGACTTTTCAGCACTTTGCAACACCAGTGATTCAATAAAGTATTTTGATGACATGTTGTTCGAGTGTGTGGTTTTTGTGACTTATTACTCCCTTAAAGAGATCTGTTTCTTTGTTTAATTCATTGTCATTAAAGTGAACCAAGCACCATTTTTAGAACTCGGGGCATCTCAATAACACATTTTGATATGCATGCAACAATATGGCTCATTAATTTAAAAAAAAAAAAAAAAAACTTCTATCTTATCTCTTTTTTACATTTTTAAAGTTTAGCAGAGTATTTTTTATTAGCATACTTCCGAGACCTGACCTACTACAGAAGTTTCAGGCCGATAAGGATTAATGTAATTATTTTATTGCGCAGAGGGCAAACAAAAATCTTTAATCAGCGAAATGGGGGAGGTGGTTTGGACACCGTGCTTCAAAGAGTTCACAGAAGTTGCAGATGCTATCTTCACACCACCTGGATAAATAATGGGCAGATAGGATGGGAGGGGGAAACATAGCAGCTCATATAGCTTTTAGAAACTGTGTGTGTGTGTGTGTGTGGGGGGGGGAGTGGTGCTTTGTTCCCTTTAAGTAGTAGTGGACCTATTTCCCTCAATAGTTGCATCCCTATGTCTGACATTTTATGTTTAGTAATTAACAGGGATGTCGTTTTTATGCTCATTCTTAATCTTTTGAATTTAAAGTGCTTCCGTCACCAAATACCTCAGCACAGCTAATCATTATATGTAGACCATATCCTTTTTAGAAATATCATACTGCTGTTCCTAAACTTGACAGAAAATTGAGTTACAAAACTCTACCATACTATTACTGCAATGTATTTATCTGCTACAATGACCCACATGAGGATGTTCCACTCACTTTGTCAGTGTGCTGAAAAATGTGGTGGTTCAAATGTAAGTTCAGATATGTGGATGTGTGCTGGACAGTTTTCCCTCACAGTTGTGGGTGAGTTTGAAGGAAGCAGGCTGGGGAAGCTCTCAGACCTGTAGGCAGCAGCCACAGCAATGCAGGTAGAGTGTTGGTAATAAGAAATGTATGTAATAGACAGCTGGTTACCCAGATCTCTTCAGAAGGGCAAAGCGAGTAATGCATTTAGCATCTATAAGCACAGGGATGAGTTTATAGATTTCTTTTGTCTGTAAATACAATGACTGGGAATTGCTTAGTTGCTGTTTGCACCTGTTTTCTTGTAGGACACTGAAATGATGAATCTGTATTAGACAGTGTTTTATGTTTTTACAATTCTGTTTTTGTCTTCCTTTCAGGGGCAACAACATTGGTGTGAGACTCATTGAAGATTTCTTAGCTCGTTCAAATGTGGGAAGATGTCATGACTTTCGAGAAACTGCTGATGTCATAGCAAAGGTAATGCAAAAATGAATGGAAAAAAAGTCAACCTAGAATAATTCCTTTATAAAACATTTTTTTTTTTTAATGTCATTGAGTTAGGCCTCTTTCACAGTAGGACGTTGCGGTTTGATGCGACGTTAAAGTCGCAACACCAATTACAACGCAATGCCCCAAAAAAGTCGCACCGCAACTTAATGCCCCGTTATGGTCACATACAGTAGACCATACAGCAATGAAAAGTATGTTTCCAAGTCATTATTGAGCATCTGCAAACAGTCCAACGCAGTTAATAACGTGTATAACGCACTGCATGCAGTACTTTCACTTAACGTGCAGCGTTAGTCACCAACGCAACATGTGCACTGTGAATGGGGCATTGATTTTTCATTGCAGTGAGTTATTCTGCGTTAAATGTTGTTTTAACCTTGCACTGTGAAAGAGGCCTTATGGCCCATACTCACGAGGGACTTTTGTCGCCTCAACACGCGGCGCGCGCGTGTTGCGGCGACAGGTCGCCCGTGAGTATGGGCCGCGTGCACCCCGAACTGTCGCCCGCAACGGGCGCGCAACCCGAACTGTCGCCCGTCGCTGATGTCGCCAGGCGATTGAAAAGTTCAATCGCCTGGCGACAGTCGCCGCCGCAACTCCGCCGCAGCTGTCGCTAGTCCGCGTGAGTACGTGGACTAGCGACAGCAACCTCCATTGAGGTACACAGAGCTTCCGGCGACCTTCCGGCGGGGGGAGGAGGAACGTCGGCGACAGCTTCCGTCATGCCGCTGGTCCCTCTTCCGCGTGTGTACGCGGAGGGACCTGGCGAGGAGCTGTCGCCGGCCTGTCGCCCACACGCTCACGTGTGCTGGCGACAGCCAACATTTGCTGCCCGTGAGTATGGGCCATTAGTCTATCCATCCAATATTCCTTGTTACCATTTTCATCAATTTATTGTCCCATCACATGTGTGTAGATGCATAGTCTGACCTGCATAGGCCGACGATCGTTTTGGGGCCACTCAGGGTCCCCTTTATCAAGGCAGATAGCAGCAAAGACAAATACCTGCTATCTGCCTTGATAAAGGGGACCCTGAGTGGCCCCGAAACGATCGTCGGCCTATGCAGGTCAGACTATGCATCTACACACATGTGATGGGACAATAAATTGATGTGAATTGCTCCGTTAAGTCTGTGTGCGGACTCCTTCATAACTACTGTGACTTATGGCCTTGGGGCCCGGCACCAGCATACCCTCTGACGTGAGTGCGGTCTTTGGATTGAATTGTTACCATTTTCGGGATCATGTGAACTGGGCACCAGCTTTGGTAATGTTAAGTTGGGGTTTTGTGGCGGTGAGCGTGGTGCGGGATACTAGGCGATCGACTCTCAGTAGCTGATCAGCTAGTACCAATACTAGGCAGTCGGCTAGTACTTCCAAGTAGGGGAGGACCAGGAGGACTCATTTCATGTCAACCACCTGCAACTATCAAAGTTGTTAATAGTTAACTTCTCTATCGGAGTATATACACTTTATGCACTAACTAGGATAAATTGTCCAACCTCTGGAACAGTTTTGCTGTGGACTATAGCTGTATCTGGAGGTAATTTACAAAGGGAGTGTGGAAACCGGCTGTAATCATATTTTGGGAGCAGATGACCCAACAGAAATGGCCGATAAAGATCTATACCTTGCTGACTTTTCTTCCGGGGTGTGAGTGGCCCTATCTACCATGGCTTGGGGTGCTATAAGGTTTAGAAGGTATGACCTCTAAGACCTTTGTGAAGCCCTTGAAAGGGATTGCAGAGGGGGACAGCTGTGATATGTGGAAGTTGGGTGCACAAAAGATTATCTGTGGTCCCTTGAACTAATTTGCAGTTAGGCTACATACACACTTAAAATAAAAGTATTTGGAAAAGGCAAGATCACAGACCAATTTTACCACCTTCCGTGTAGTATGAGAGCATACTCTACCCAGTCTATTCTATTGAGCTGAACTCCCCATCAGATAGAAATCTTTGCAAGATGCTGCACACAAAGATGCTGTACACATTCAAAAGATCAGTATATGCAAAAGATCCGTTCCTGCAAAATGCATTCATAGTCTATGATATCTGCAGATCCTCATACACACCTTGTTTAACAGACATTCATCTGCAGATCTGAAGATCCATCCTGGTGGATCTGATCTGCAGATGATTGTCCATTAAACAAGGTGTGTATGAGGATATGCAGATATCATAGACTATGAATGCATTTTGCAAGAACTGATCTTTTTTTCAGGAACTGATCTTTTGCAGATACTGATCTGTTGCATGTGTACAGCATCTGTGTGTGCAGCATCTTGCAAAGATTTTTATCTGATGGGGAGTTCAGCTCAGAAGAATAGACTGGGTAGAGTATGCTCTCATACTACATGGAATGGGGTAAAAATTGGTCTGTGATCTTGCCTTTTCCAAAGACTTTTATCTCAAGTGTGTATGTAGCCTTAGACTGTAGGCAAGCCTTGATATAGGTGGCGGTGGTCAAGTTCATTGAGCCCTGGAACTTCCACGCTGAGTTTATTCCACACATTGTGCTCTCAGAAGAAAACATTGTTGAGCTAGAGCTTTAACTAAACATGAAGCAAGAGGTGCAGTGTTCTCCCCAGGACCTATTAAGTGGGCGGGCCGCCCGGCTGTTTTGAAACTCCGCCCGGGCCCGCCCGAAACCCCGCCCGGGCCCGCATCACACGCTCATGTGCGCTGCCGTCTCCCCGCATAGAGCGGGTCTCCCTCTGAATATAGCAATCCCTAGTTCCAGGCTGCGCTGCCCTTCTGGCGCCTGTTATATCTTCAGATCAGCGGCAACCTCCTTGATATAGTAGCGCTTGTCCACAGCACCCTGTCCTGCCGCTCTGCTGGAACACTGTGACCCACCTCTACCGCCCGCTTGTGCCCGGCTTCTGATTGCAGTACGGCTTCACGCTGAGTGTCTTCACAGCCATGATCGGCTGCGAGGAGAATACACGTGCTGCAGGCAGCCCAGGGGAGCCACTGGCCAGGCCACTGTACGGACGGGGGATGGATGTACTAGAGGGGACCGGAGGATGTGCTCCCTAGTTCTGGCTGCGCTCCCCGCCTGTAGAGTTCTCTTCTGTCCGATCGTCAGATCGCTGCCGCAGGGATATGGGAGAGAAGCGATGTGCAGCAATGCGCTATATGATGCAGCGCAGCCGGAACTAGGGAGCACATCCTCCGGTCACCTCTAGTACACCCATCCCCCGTCCGTACAGTGGCCTGGCCAGTGGCTCACCTGGGCTGCCTGCAGCACGTGTATTCTCCTCGCAGCCGATCATGGCTGTGAAGACACTCAGCGTGAAGCCGTACTGCAATCAGAAGCCGGGCACCAGCGGGCTGAGGAAGTGGGTCACAGTGTTCCAGCAGAGCGGCAGGACAGGGTGCTGTGGACAAGCGCTACTACATCAAGGAGGCCATTCAAGTCATCCTAATCGCGGCTGCCAAAGGGGTGAGCAGGGGGAGGGGGTGACATTGGGAAATGTTAAATAGCTCCCACCTGTCCCTCTTTGGGAGTCCTGTCCCTCTTTCCTCCTCATTTGTCCCTCTTTCAGGCCTATATACCTCTCGACTAAAAATGTGTTTGACTGTAAATTTTATTCCCATACTTTAAATTGATATATCACGAATGGTAAAATGTTACTATGAAACATGAGGAACATGAAGGAAAATGAACCAGGATAAAAAGGACCAGGGTGGTTTGAATTATAAAACAACGTATTTTTCTTATGAAATCTTTATAGTATGCATGAATAGGGTTGTGATGGGGTTGTGGCAGGGGCGTGGCTTAAGTGTCCCTCTTCCTCATCTCAAAAAGTTGGGAGGTATGGTTAAGGGGAGGAAGCGGTGTTAAAGTGCAAGCATACTGGATCAGGGCAGAGGGTGCCCTATACTGCAGGGTGTAATAATCATAGAATGGTTGTGTATTTATAAATAGAATGGTTGTAGTAATGCTGCAATGTATGTGCTGTAATGTAGGGTGATGGGATGTGATCACTAATAAGCTGTAGGTCGGTGCAATCATGTGGAGTGTGGCGGGTGATGTAAGGGAGCATACTGAAGTGCAGTGATATGTGGAATGTGATAGTGGTACAGTATTGTATGAAATGTGTCAGAGTGCAATAACCTATGTTATAAGGAAATAGTATTGTTTGAGTTGTCTATTGGGAGATAGGTGGAGCTGCAGTAAAGTATTAGGTGAGAGTAATGGGGACGAAGGGACGCATGGTGATAGGGAGTGCAGTAATGCATGGGCCGTGATAGGGGTGCAGGGATGAATGTGATGTGATAGGGGGTGCAGGAATGCATGGGCCGTGATAGGGGTTGCAGAGGACGTGATAGGGGGTACAGGGATGTCCTATGCTGTAAGCAGAGTTGCCGGCCCTGCTTTCCCCTGGTTGCAACCCACCCGGCTACTTTTTCATGCCACCCGGCTGGAAAAAAATTCTGGGGAGAACACTGAGGTGTATATGGAGGCTGCCATATTTGTATATTTTTAAACAATCCCAGTTGCCTGGTAGTCCTGATCATTCCAACATCAGTAGTGTCTGAATGAATGCAGCTAATCTTGTCAGAAACATCTGATCTGCATGCCTGTTTAGGGTTCATGTATTAAAGTATTAGAGGCAGAGGATCAGCAGGCCAGTCAGGCAACTGGTATTGTTTAAAAGGAAATAAATATGGCAGCCTCCATATCCCACTCGCTACAGATGTCCTTTAAGTTGCTGTGCTCTTGAATTTTGGAAAGTAGAGGGTAAATGTTTCTGTTCTGGGCCCTCAAAGCTGCACTCCTACCTATCTGATTCTGATAGGATTCATGTCAGGTGGCCAGTTGAGGCTTTGTAAGGCATTGACAAAGCCCTCTGCTAACCATATTGCAATAAGCTAGCTCCTCATTAATGCAGAGCTGGTATTTAGTCAAATGGGCAGATGTTAGCATGGCTACACTTCTGTACAAGGAAATACAGTACAGACCTACAAAGAGCTAATCTTTGCATGAGTTTCTTTTTTAACTTTTTGTATATTAGTTGGCTTTCCCTTAAAACTGAACCTTGACTGTAGTGAGGACTGTAAGCCTCTGGTAGAATTGTTTCTATGTAGTCAGTAAAAGTGCAGTGGAACATACATCTGCAATGAATACATGTATACTAATAAGTGCATGGATTCCACTTTTCATGTTGCTTTTGCTGACTAACCACTTTTTTTTTTTTCTTGTACAGGTAGGTAATTTCCTGTATTCTTAGCACTGATGTCCTGGCACCAGTAGCTACACTGACCATATGTGCCTTGCCATGTTTAGAAACCCTGTTATAGCCGCATGACTCATTTAATATGGAAGGCATTCAGAGTTGCTCACGGGTTCTCCTGACTTGTAATAGGGAATGGATCAAAAGAGGCAGTAATAATTCTTTTTCCATGTGCTAATGTAGTTCTGGCCCTCAGGTTTTAGCCAGCAGTGTGTGTTGCATTCTGTGGCGTACACGTGTCCTCCAAGTCTCTTTTGCTTCCACTTATTTCATAACATAGTGCTTTGCACATGCTATGGTTCTTCGCCAGATCGGCAGGGGCTTAGTCTGTTTCCCATCATTCACCATGTCGTTTTCTGCCAGGAACTTTTTCAGCCTTCTTACAGAACAGAATGTTTATTTACACTTGCAGCATTTTTCATTTTTAAAGTCTTGCTTCTGTGTTGTATTTTGTGAATCATCACAATGGGTGTTTAACTCTGAGTTTCGTGATCCTGAGAAGTGAGGTTTTAAATTTGGCTTGAAAAGCTTTAAATAAAGTGAGCTTTTTATCATGAGGTGACTGCAAAGAATGGTAATGGTTCATGTAGGTGTCTTCAGAGTCCCTAGTCCAGTGATGCCTATCTAGACAGATCTCTCTCTGATCTCGAATCTGATCGGAGAGAGATATGTTGGCTGCCCATACACTACAGGCCAATTCCCGATCAATTTCAGCATGAAATCTCTCTGGAATTGGCTTTATGACACTGCCCCCCCCCCCCCCCCCCCCCAAAAAAAAAAACTCCTTAGGATTTTTATGCTACACGTTTAATTTTCTGCTCAGAACAGGAGCTTAAAGTACACCTGAACTGAGCGGGATATGGAAGTTGCCATATTTATTTCCCTTTAAAGGAATACTGCACCTGCATGGCCGTGTCCTCGCTCCCGCTGATGTCACCAGGACCGTACTGCGCAGGCCCAGTATGGTCTGTGCCTGCGCAGTATGCTCCTGGTGACATCAGCAGGAGCGAGGGCAAGGCAACGCAGGCGCAGTGGTTTTGAGACTTTAAAGTCTGAAATTCCAAAAGTAAACCAGAGGCGGGGCCGGAACATCGGTGAGTGGCTGCGCGGGCACAGGATGTCTGCGGGGGACCATTAGAAGGCTCAGGTAAGTTCAACTCATTCCCCCCCCCCCCCCCTCTCCCCAACCTCCCTACAGTATTCCTTTAAACAATGCAGATTGCCTGGCTGTTCTGCTGAGCTTCTGTTTCTAATACTCTTAAGGAGCGTACACACGCACGACAGCAGCCGACGACTGGTCCGTCGGCACCTCCCGCTGGGCGGGTTTTCAGCAGACTGTAGTGCGTGTGCCCGGCGGATCGTTCAGGAGCAGCCTTATCAGTCCGCCGACAGTGCGTACACACGCACTACAGTCTGCTGAAAACCCGCCCAGCGGGAGGTGCCGACGGGCCCGTCGTTGGCTGCTGTCGTGCGTGTGTACGCACCTTTAGCCAATGACCCTGAACAAACATGCAGATCAGGTGTTTGACTGAAGTCTGACTGGATTTGCTGCATGCTTGTTTCAGGTGTGCGATTCAGAGATATTCAAGAGATCGGCAAGACAGCCAGCCTATTGTTCAAAAGGAAATAAATATGGCAGCCACCATATCCCTCTCAGTTCAAGTGTACGTTAAATTTTGCATCCCTGGGCATGATACTCACGTGAGTTTGTGCACATTAGTCTGGCAAGGGTGCCTTGTCTCTCTTTTTACAAACCTAAGATAATTATGTAATTCTAGCAGGGCTGTGGAGTCGGAGCAATTTTGGGTACCTGGAGTCGAAGTTGGAGTCAGTCGGTGGTTTTATAAGCTGAGGAGTCGGATGATTTTTGTTCCAAATACGCAACTCTGGTGAGAATTAGACTAAGGAGTCTGAGTCTGAGCTGTTTTGGGTACCTGGAGTTGGAGTCGGTGATTTCATAAACTGAGGAGTCAGAGTTGAAGTCAAATGATTTTTGTACCGACTCCACATCCCTGAATTCTAGCACAATTATACTCTGGCATCTTGTTGTTAGCAAAACTTTCTTATGCAAATGCAAAGATTTACTACTACATAGTAATGATGTGTGTTAACATTTGCTGAAGTTCTTGCACTGTGCGCGGCTGACCTAAACAGAGTGTTGCCTCTTCACTGCTTCTTATAGTTTCAGTCTGTCCTTTTAGGGTTAATATTATGCAAGAAGGTTGTGCCCACCCCCCAATTAATGGTGTGGGTGTGTTTAGATTTGTATGTCTATATCAGTGTATACCAGTGTCCAGATGATTAAGCACTTGATATAGGGCAGTGGCCCGAAACTTTGTGCTTTTTTTGTTGCTGTACCACCGCTTTTTGTATTACAAAATAAAATATTGAAGATTCCACTGAGAAGGGTGGAGTCCAGATTTGGATTGGATGTGTCGGGACAGTGTTGTATGGGAGACTTGATGAACCTCCCTCCTTCATCTGTGACTCCCCGTGGATTATTCACTAGAGCCTGAGGCCTGCAGACACTTGCTTGTGTTAACAAATATGTCCAGGCCATTTTAGAAGACCTTTGGAGAATTAACAATACTTTATTTTTACATTTGCTTTGCTTTACACAATGACAGTTTGTCCATGTATGGGTAATGTTAAAAGCTTTACTGGTACTGGTTAAGGGCTCTGCCTTTGACTTGGGAGACCAGAGTTTGAATCCTGGCTAGGGTCAGTGCCCATTCAGTAAGAAGTCCTTGGGCAAGATTTCCTAACACTGAAGGGTGGCCCCTTGAGCCAGAGGCTGCAGCTCTTGAGCGCTTTGAGTCCAACAGGAGAAAAGCGCTATACAAATCTTAGGATTATTATTATCATCATCAAGCTTAAAGGAAAAGTTCAGGGAGGGGATTAAAAAAATAAAAATAAATTTCCACTTACCTGGGGCTTCCTCCAGCCCGTGGCAGGCAGGAGGTGCCCTCGCCGCCGCTCCGCAGGCTCCCGGTGGTCTCCGGTGCCCGACCTGGCCAGGCCGGCTGCCAGGTCGGGCTCTTCTGCGCTCCATTTCCTGGCACTTCTGCGTCCCACGCTGGCGCGCTGACGTCATCGGACGTCCGCCGGGCTGTACTGCGCATGCGCAGAACTACTGCGCCTGCGCAGTACAGCGCGGCGGACGTCCGATGACGTCAGCGCGCCGGCGTGGGACGCAGAAGTGCCAGGAAATGGAGCGCAGAAGAGCCCGACCTGGCAGCCGGCCTGGCCAGGTCGGGTCGGGCACCGGAGACCACCGGGAGCCTGCGGAGCGGCGGCGAGGGCACCTCCTGCCTGCCACGGGCTGGAGGAAGCCCCAGGTAAGTGGAAATTTATTTTAATTTTTTTAATCCCCTCCCTGAACCTTCCCTTTAATAGCTTAGGCATTTATGCTGGACTTTTTTTTTTTTTTTTCTTCCCATCTGAAATATTCTTTTTTTGTTCTTTCCCATCTGAAATATATTGTACATTTGAGCTTTCCTCATGTTCTGGCTTAGCTCAGTATGAATAAACATGTAGGGATGGAATAAGTTTCAACTGGACTGGAATTGAGTTCACTATGTAGTAGGGGAAAAAGTCTGACGGTCTGCAGTGTACAACTGCATATTTCCCTGAGGTTTATTCATACAGCTGTAATAAGTATGAATTTTTAAACTTGATCTCCGTTCCCATTTGTGTGCTTTAGCGACCATATACTAAAGTTTCTGAAATGCCCATTAGAAAGCAATATTGAATTAGTGAAATTTCAGAGTTCTTTGGCTGTACCTGCCGGTAATACCAGCAAAATCTGTTATTGATGAAAATGTAATTTTCTCTAATTGTCATCCGGGACAACCTGAGATCCGGTCCCGCCCAGGATCTGGGGAAACACACCAACAAGAAGTTTAAAAGCCCCCGCCCACCCTCCATCCTCAGTTCATCTGTGTTTCCGTGACGGAAACACCTAAAGGAAGCAAGCTCCCGTTTGTTATTTTTTCTTGTACTCACCAGAGGGTGAGTCTTTTTCCCAGAGGAGGCAAAGGACGGTGGCGAGGCGTACAGGAGGTAACGCTAGCCGCGGGACCTCCTCTAAGTTACATTTCAGCCAGGTATTTGGTCTCCGTGCGGAGTGTGGCCAGAATACCCTCCCTTCCTCCGTCAGACGCCGGCCCTGCAAGGTGCATCCGGTCTGACAGCCGATTCAGCCAATCCAGAGAGGCGGAAGTGACGCGGCGGAAGTAGTCACGCGGCTAGGGGAGGAGGCGGAATTCGGAGAGCCAGGAAGTTGAGTCAGCGTGTTCCTGGCGTCTCCACGAGTGCACCGCTAGCCAGAGAGGATGTCGCAACCTCAGCCGCAGCAGCAGCAGACACAGCGGGAGGCAGATGCGGCAGCCAAATCCTCTTCCCAGGTGCAGTCATCCGGGTCTGGGGTGGTAAGTCCTCCAGTGGAGGATATGTTGTGACTTTACTTATCACCTCAATATGGCATATCTCAGTGGTTGTCTTCTCATGTGTTTTTTTCCAGGCAAAGACTGAGCCCAAAGTTACTGCACCACCTAAATATAAAAGATGTGGTTTATGTAACACAAAAATTGCCCTAGAGACCCCTAGGAATATATGTCAGGCCTGCACTGACGCTATTGTGGTTTCAGAGACTTCTAATATTTTAAAGGGAGTAATGGAATCAGTAAATAAAAACATGCAGGAAACTTTGGACAAATTTAAAGAAAGTTTTGTGCCACCTGCTATAGATCCTCTTCCAGGTCCTTCCAATATTGCTCCCTCTCAACCTTCCATTATTTCCGACATTTTAGGGGTTGAGGGGGAAGAGGAAGATAGAGGGGAGGAGGAGGGGGAGGATTTATCAGAGAATATGTCACAGGAAGAAGGAGAGCAGCCCAGATCAGAGGGAGAGGAAACAGTTAAAACTCCCAGATTTTTATTTTCTCCTGATGAGTCTTCTGAATTGCTTAAAGCTGTGTATGTTACAGAGCAAATTAAGGAGGCAGTTCCTGAACTTACCCCTCAGGATCAGGTGTATTCAGGTCTGGGTCAGGCCACGGGCAGGGTATTTCCTATCCATAAAACTCTGCAGGAAATCATTACATCCCAGTGGCAAAATCCAGAGAGACCCTTGTTTATCCCAAAATCGGCAAAAAGAAAGTTCCCTTTTTCACAGTCAGAAATTGATAAATGGACTAAATGTCCTAAATTAGATGCGTCCCTATCCAAATATTCCAAGGATTCGGACTTATCCTTTGAGGATGCTGGAGTCCTTAAAGATGTGATGGATAAGAAAGTAGATTCACTTCTAAGGAAAGCATGGGAATCTGCTGCGTTTGGCTTCATCCCAGGTATTTCGGCCACCTGCATTTCCCGTAATCTTAGAATTTGGATGGACAATTTGATTGAACAAATTTCTAAGGGAGTTCCACTAAAAAATTATGCAGCCTCTCTTCCAGTAGTTCTTAAGGCGGTAGCCTTTTTAGCCGACGCAGTCACAGAACTTATTCGTGTATCAGCCCGTACGACAGCACTTATTAATTCAGCTAGGAGAGCAGTGTGGTTGAAAACCTGGGAAGGAGACCAGACATCCAAAAACAAATTATGTGCCATTCCATTCGAAGGTAATCTTCTTTTTGGCACAGGTTTAGAGGAAGTACTTTCCCGGTCAGCCGAAAAGGGGAAACAATTCCCAAATAAGAAGAAAAGCTTTAAGGGTAAAAGGCCTTTTGTCCCTAAGAGACAGGAGCCAGAGCTAACCAAAAACAGGAATGTGCAGAGGAAATGGTCCTTTCCGAAGGGGAGAGGTAGAGGGGGATTCACTCTCGGGAAGACTGATCCCCCCAAACCAGGTAAATGACTCTCTTCCAGTAGGGGGCAGACTTCTTTATTTTCGGTTAGAATGGGAGAAATTGAATCCCAATCCGTTTGTTTTTCAGATTATAAGTCAGGGTTATCGCCTGCAGTTTTCTGTCAAGCCCCCTCAGAGGAGATTTGTGAATCCAATTCCGAAAGATCTGGCGAAAGCCAGGGGTTTGGAATTGGAAATTCAGAGACTTCTAGAGAAAAGAGTGATTATTCATGTGCCCCAGGAAGAAGTATTCCAGGGATACTACTCCCACGTATTTCTGGTAAAGAAAGCCAACGGGGAGTTCAGGTTTATTTTAAACCTAAAGACTCTCAATCCGTTTCTGACGTACAAGAAATTCAGGATGGAGAGTATATATTCAGTAAGGTCCCTATTGCAAGGCAAGGAATTTTTTGTCTCAATAGACCTTCAAGACGCCTACCTGCACATTCCGATTTTTGCGGCACATCAAAAATTCTTGAGATTCGCAATCAGAGCTCCCTCCCACATTCGTCATTTTCAATTTCAGGCTCTTCCATTTGGAATAGCGTCAGCTCCGCGAGTATTTACCAAGGTGCTAGCAGAGGTGATGAAGGGATTAAGACTTCAGGGAATTTCGATTGTCCCTTACCTGGACGATCTTTTGATATTTGCGGAGACAGAGGATCTAGTCAAATCCCACAGGGATATTGTGATCCACACACTGGGTCAGGTGGGCTGGATTGTGAATTACGCCAAGTCGTCTCTAAATCCGACCCAGGAAATTACTTTTCTAGGCTACAGAATAAACTCTTTAGAGAAGAAGATCTTCTGGCCGACAGAAAAAATTGTAAAAATACAGTCAGAGATAAACATTTTGATCAGCCAAGAGACTTCGTCTCTCAGGCAGATTATGAGAGTGTTGGGTCTATTTTCAACAGCAATCCCGGCAGTCACTTGGGCCCAATCGCACGGGAGAGAACTTCAGTCTCTCCTTCTTTCAAATTGGGACAGATGCAGGGAGTCCTTGGATCTACGAATTTTGATCCCAGACTCAGTCAAAATCGACTTAAGATGGTGGCTGAGCCGACAGAACTTGGAGAGGGGGAGATTCTGGAGGCAAAACGATCCAGTAAACATTTTTACGGACGCAAGTTCTTGGGGCTGGGGAGCAACGGCATTGGGCAATCATGCCTAAGGAAGTTGGTCCCAGGCTATCAGCAGGAAGTCATCCAACTTCAGAGAGCTTCTGGCAGTTCAGAGAGCTCTTCTATTTTTTCAGTCCCTAATAGAAGGGAATCACGTTCAGATCTTTTCCGACAATATCACGACGGTGGCGTATCTCTCAAAGCAGGGGGGTACGAGATCAAGCGAGCTCATGTCTCTCTGCGCGGAGATTCTCGTATGGATAGAACCTCGGGTTCTATCACTGTCGGCAGTCCACATAAGGGGAATCCTCAATGTGGAAGCGGACTTCTTGAGTCGTCAGGAGGTGAATCAATCAGAATGGGAACTTCATCCAGAAGTTTTTCAACTGATAACAGAAAGATTCGGGATCCCGGAGATAGACCTCTTCGCATCCCCAAAGAACGCAAAAGTAGCGAATTTCTTCTCGCTACACAGATGCCAGAAGTCTCTGGGGTTGGATGCACTCAGTCTCCCATGGAAGTTCAAGCTTTGCTATGCTTTCCCTCCAATTCCACTGCTTCCTCAGGTACTGGGAAAGCTTCAAAAAGAAAAAGTGAAATTGATTCTAATAGCTCCCCAATGGCCAAAAAGACCATGGTATGCAACAATGTTGAAGATGTCAGTGGAACCTCAATTTCCTCTGCCACTTCGTCCAGATCTTTTGATTCAGGGGCCGCTCTCGCACCCCAAGCCACAATTATTCAATCTGGCAGCCTGGATCCTGAAAGGGTAATTCTTAGGCAAAAAGGTCTTTCAGAGAAAGTGATCGAGACATTGATGAAATGCAGAAAACCGATAACCCAGAAGATTTACCGTAAGGTTTGGAAAGTTTATTTATCATGGTGTGATGCTCATAACAAGAACTATACGCTATCGAGCTCAGTTCTGGATTTCCTCCAGGACGGGTTTGACATGAAGCTGGCACCGAGTACTCTCAAGGTACAGTGTTCAGCTCTATCCATTCTGCTAGACAGGCATTTAGCTCAGGAAGAATTGTTCAGAAATTTCTTTAAAGCTTTACAGAGATCAACTCCGGTGAAGCAAAAGATTTTTCCACAATGGGATTTATCTCTAGTCCTGAATAGTCTTATGAAAAGCCCTTTTGAGCCCCTTGAGGATATTGATATTAAACTTTTGACGCTTAAAATAACCTTTCTCATTGCAATCACATCAGCTAGGCGCTTAGGTGACTTACAAGCTCTTTCCATTAAGGATCCTTTCCTAATTATCTGTCCTGACAGTATTAGACTCAGGTTAGACCCGGCCTATCTGCCAAAAATGTCTTCAGAGTTCCATAGGTCTCAAGAAATTGTCCTTCCCTCTTTTTGTGCTAAACCTGCGGGGTCCAGAGAGGAGGGGTTCCATTGTTTAGACGTCAGACGTTCTTTACTAACCTATCTTGCCAGATCAAGAGAATTTAGGAAGTCTAGCAACCTGTTAGTTTTATTTGCAGGGAAGAATAGGGGCCAGCAGGCATCCAGACAAACCATCGCAAGATGGATTAGACAGATGATAGCTTTGGCCTATGAGGGTAGTGATTGTCCCTTACCTCCTAACATTAAAGCCCACTCAACTCGATCTTTATCCACATCATGGGCAGAAAGGGCAGGAGCTACCATTCAACAGATTTGTCAAGCGGCGACTTGGTCGAGTGCATCTACTTTCATCAAACACTACAGAGTGGATGTGTTATCTCAGCAGGATCAGTCGTTTGGCAGAAAGGTGCTCCAGGCAGTGGTCCCTCCCTAGGTGAGATGTTTGTCTTGTTAAGACTTCTTGCCTATCTCTCAGGTTGTCCCGGATGACAATTAGAGAAAGACTCCTATTAGACCTACCGGTAATGGAGTTTCTGATTGTCATCCGGGACAAACATCTATAACCCTTCCCTTCTCCTGTCTCGCACCTTTCTCTGTTAATTTCAGGAGCACAGGGTATTATCCTAATAGTCACCTTTAGGTGTCTAGTTTTTTTCCTTCATCTTGGTGTTTCTAGTCTATGTTTTTCTTTCAGACGCACTGAGGATGGAGGGTGGGCGGGGGCTTTTAAACTTCTTGTTGGTGTGTTTCCCCAGATCCTGGGCGGGACCGGATCTCAGGTTGTCCCGGATGACAATCAGAAACTCCATTACCGGTAGGTCTAATAGGAGTCTTTTCTTACCGCAGAACCTTCTACGTTTTTCATATAATTAGTTTGCTGGAGAGAAATAGGATAACCGACACACGCAGTTTGCTTTCTACTGGAAATGTTTTAATGGTAGGAAATCTACATTATAAGAGTATGGTCTGGACAAGTCACACAGTGAAGATGCACATCACTTTACAACTTTTAGCTCTGTCTGCTACCCACATCTGCTGTCTCTTTATTCCGAGGGTCTCAAACCTGTCCGCAGGTAAGACAAAAAGAAACAGGTGCACATTCAGTGTACAGTTTAGAAATGGAGCTGTCATCAGGTCTTTGCAAACAGTGCACATTTGCAGAACAAAATAACCGTAAGAACATCAAACTTCACGATTATGCGGCCAGGAAAAAATGAATAATAAAGCAATTAAAACCCTTAACTGTTCCACAAATTGGATGATACTATCACTTTCATTTTTAAATGCTTTCATGGGGGATCCCTGGTTCTGAGGGGGGAAAAAGTGCTGTAATCAAATAGTGTGAAGCTAGAAAACCATAATGGTGTATAAGACTAGACAAGACACAGAACATCTATATATATATATATATATATATATATATATATATATATATATATATATATATTTATATTTATATTATATTATATTATTATTTATATATATATATATATATATATATATATATATATATATATATATATATATATATATATATATATCTCACTTCTCTCCTGGCGGACTCAAAGCGCTAGAGCTGCAGTCACTAGGGGTGTGCTCTATAGGCAGTAGCAGTGCTAGGGAGTCTTGCCTGAGGGCTTCTCACTGAATAGGTTCTAGATTACTGAACAGGAAGAGCTGAGATTCAAACCCTGGTCTCCTGTGTCAGAGGCAGAGCCCTTAACCAGTACACTATCCACTCTAAATATTAGCATAATATATAACAAGGTGCCAAAACAGTGCATAGTAATTGGGGAGCTCACTTACCTTGCCTAAAGTCAAAGTGTACGTGATGGGCATAGTAAAATGTATTAATTCTATATTTGATCAGTGCGCTCCTCAATAGATATTCTAAATATTGATAAATCTTAATAAATCTCTGTCTGGTCGGATCGCTATTTTTCAATTGTGTGTGTCACACTACGTACAAAATTTCTATTCTATGGAAACAGCGCTCAACAACCCACATATTAATACACAAGATTCCACATTTAAAAAGTCCACAATGCCCTCAATAGGTGTGATCCACAGGTATCCAGTTAATAGTCCAAGCAATAATTCTTCATATACAGTTCATAGCAGTAATGATATATTCTCACCGGAACAATAGGCCAACCACTAACGATTAGCAATCACGTTTTTGGACCATGCCAGCACACGAACTCCTCCACTGATCAATCAATGTACAGAGGCGCCAGTAGGATAAAAGATACTAAAAGGCTTAAAAATATCTAGGTGGTGGTGGTGGACCGACCAACCCAAAACAGACACGATGCTGTCAGTTCAAGTCAATGAAAATTTATTCAAATACTCCAAAAAAAACACTGCGACGCGTTTCACGGGCATAAAGACCCGCTTCCTCAGGCATTAAACGATAGGAGTATCACACTAAAAAATGACAGAGACATAAGCCATATCAGGAAACTGTGAACATGTATATTAATACATTCATAAACGCAGATCTATATATGTATTAGGGGGGGGGGGGGGAAAGAAAGGTGAACGGTAATGAGAGGGGGAATTTCCCAAATGCATAATAAGTTGTGCTGTGTATGGGAAGTGGAGGGGAGGGGAAGAGACATCACGGAGGTTGGAGTAATTACTGGGATGTGGTGGGGGGCTATTGCTAGAATGAGGGTATGTGGAGTATACAAGGAGGAGGCAATGAACATTGTAGCGTTTTAAAATGTGTGGCTGTGGGGAAGGAGGGAAGTATAGGATTATAAGAATAGTTAGGCATGCAATCATCAATGCATGCCTAACTATTCTTATAATCCTATACTTCCCTCCTTCCCCACAGCCACACATTTTAAAACGCTACAATGTTCATTGCCTCCTCCTTGTATACTCCACATACCCTCATTCTAGCAATAGCCCCCCACCACATCCCAGTAATTACTCCAACCTCCGTGATGTCTCTTCCCCTCCCCTCCACTTCCCATACACAGCACAACTTATTATGCATTTGGGAAATTCCCCCTCTCATTACCGTTCACCTTTCTTTCCCCCCCCCCCCCCCCCCCCCCCTAACACATATATAGATCTGCGTTTATGAATGTATTAATATACATGTTCACAGTTTCCTGATATGGCTTATGTCTCTGTCATTTTTTAGTGTGATACTCCTATCGTTTAATGCCTGAGGAAGCGGGTCTTTATGCCCGTGAAACGCGTCGCAGTGTTTTTTTTGGAGTATTTGAATAAATTTTCATTGACTTGAACTGACAGCATCGTGTCTGTTTTGGGTTGGTCGGTCCACCACCACCACCTAGATATTTTTAAGCCTTTTAGTATCTTTTATCCTACTGGCGCCTCTGTACATTGATTGATCCAGTGAACCACCCTGGGTGGAAGGGTGTTATACCCTCTTTTCCTTCTATCACAGAGAGCGACATTTTATTCCTGAGTGGGGACAGGTTTATACTCCCCACCTGCCTATACAGTGGTTGCCTCAGTGGTAACCCACGTTTGTAAGTATAATACTTACCTTTCATTTCCATTCATCTGGGCTAATACCTACTACACTATATTGGGCTCTCGGTTTGTCTGTTTATAATCCTCCACTGATATAGGACTCCTCAGATGTGTGTATACATGTCATATGAAAGAGAGACACAGCAATAGTGTAATACCGTTTACAGAGCATACACTATCCAGCACCACCAGTGCTCCCACTCCACTCACGGGTCACCCTAAAGTGCCTCCACCAGCTATGCACTCAAGCCTCTCACCAGATAATATGGCCGACCCTTCACAGACCAGCAGCTCTAGCTTGTTGTGATGACTTTCTCTTGTGTCAGCAAAGAAATGATCTAGGGCTCAAACAGGTGTACCATAGCGTAATTCCATTTAATAAAATATATTAAAAAGAGCAAGTGCACTTACAAACATCCAGTTAAAATGCGCATATAAAACAATCCTCGAGGTGATCCAGCGTCTGACCGGCTCCTACAGCGCCGCCCGACTAGTTTCGTCACTTGGACTCATCAGGAGCTATGGTACGCTATGGTACACCTGTTTGAGCCCTAGATCATTTCTTTGCTGACACAAGAGAAAGTCATCACAACAAGCTAGAGCTGCTGGTCTGTGAAGGGTCGGCCATATTATCTGGTGAGAGGCTTGAGTGCATAGCTGGTGGAGGCACTTTAGGGTGACCCGTGAGTGGAGTGGGAGCACTGGTGGTGCTGGATAGTGTATGCTCTGTAAACGGTATTACACTATTGCTGTGTCTCTCTTTCATATGACATGTATACACACATCTGAGGAGTCCTATATCAGTGGAGGAGTTCGTGTGCTGGCATGGTCCAAAAACGTGATTGCTAATCGTTAGTGGTTGGCCTATTGTTCCGGTGAGAATATATCATTACTGCTATGAACTGTATATGAAGAATTATTGCTTGGACTATTAACTGGATACCTGTGGATCACACCTATTGAGGGCATTGTGGACTTTTTAAATGTGGAATCTTGTGTATTAATATGTGGGTTGTTGAGCGCTGTTTCCATAGAATAGAAATAGTAAAATGTATAAAGTACATCACATCACATGTCCGGCATATAAGTTAAAATGTCTGACTTTATATGAATTCACATTTAAGACTACAAATTGTTGTTTAAATACATTTAGGCTCTCAGGATAATACTAACAATCTATTATAGAAATGCTTAAAATGGCACATTATTAGATTAGACTGTCCAAGTGTGTGTGATTACAGTACAAGCTATAAACAATGAAAAACTACAATAATTTGCGTGTGTATATACTGTGGTCCTCTACTTACAAACAGGTTCCATTCCTTGAGTGTGTAAGCTGACGTGGTTTGTATGTTGAGATGTGTTAAATATAGTATAATACGGATACATTATTTACTTTTGAAAAACAATATTGTAAAATGTAACCACAAAAACAATGTGTTTTTTTTTGTACATGAAGACCACTTTGTATGAAACATTGTAACTCTAGTCATTTGTAAATGGGGAATAACTGTAAATTATTATTTTTTTTTTTTGCAAAACTACATATAAAATGCTGTAACAAAGTAATAATCATGTACCGAATATTAAATCATATTTTTATATTTTTTTTTCTCCTGCGTTGTAATAGGTGGCATTTAAAATGTACTTGGGCATCACTCCCACTATCACAAACTGGAGCCCGGCAGGTGATGAGTTCTCGCTTATTTTGGAAAATAATCCTCTTGTAGACTTTGTTGAACTTCCAGACAATCATTCCACACTTATCTACTCTAACATGCTGTGCGGAGTCCTGCGAGGGGCTCTGGAAATGGTAAGTGCAATCTCTATTGATTTTTTTAATGATAATAATCCTAAGATTTGTATAGCGCTTTTCTCCTGTTGGACTCAAAGCGCTCAAGAGCTGCAGCCTCTGGCTCAAGGCGCCACCCTTCAGTGTTAGGAAATCTTGCCCAAGGACTTCTTACTGAATGGGCACTGACCCTAGCCAGGATTCAAACCCTAGTCTCCCAAGTCAAAGGCAGAGCCCTTAACCAGTACCAGTAAAGCTTTTAACATTACCCATACATGGACAAACTGTCATTGTGTAAAGCAAAGCAAATGTAAAAATAAAGTATTGTTAATTCTCCAAAGGTCTTCTAAAATGGCCTGGACATATTTGTTAACACAAGCAAGTGTCTGCAGGCCTCAGGCTCTAGTGAATAATCCACGGGGAGTCACAGATGAAGGAGGGAGGTTCATCAAGTCTCCCATACAATACTGTCCCGACACATCCAATCCAAATCTGGACTCCACCCTTCTCAGTGGAATCTTCAATATTTTATTTGTAATACAAAAAGCGGTGGTACAGCAACAAAAAAAGCACAAAGTTTCGGGCCACTGCCCTATATCAAGTACTTAATCATCTGGACACTGGTATACACTGATATAGACATACAAATCTAAGCACACCCACACCATTAATTGGGGGGTGGGCACAACCTTCTTGCATAATATTAACCCTAAAAGGACAGACTGAAACTATAAGAAGCATTTCAAACTAAAATCTATGTTCAGGCCATTGGGGGATTGCGTACCCAACCTGTCTATCCACCACGCCTCTCGTCGTAGCAAAGCATTTCGAAAATCTCTACCTTCATTAGGGCTGCACAGTTTTTTGCGGTTCTAAACCGAAACCGCGATTCACGTGCAACCGATTTCAGGATCGTCAGTAGCTTCGGGTTTGGGAGCCACTGATTGGCAGAAGCCGTGACTAGCAGTGAATATTTATGATTGTTAATGAGCCGGGCAGCAGGGGGAGGGGCGAGTCCAGTCCAGAGCAGCACACAGCGCCACCAATAGCTAGATAGAGATGGTTTGACGGAGGCGGTAGGCGGAGCAGTACGGAGGGTGGTACAAAGTGATTGGTGGTGCTGTGTGCTGCTCTGGACTGGACTCTCCCCTCGCTGCCCGGCTCATTAACAATCATAAATATTCACTGCTAGTCCTAGCTTCTGCCACGCCCCCCCCTTCCAACAACATGGAGGGCGCAGTGATGCATGATTATATTTTCATCAGCTGGCCCCAGGAACTGCCGGGAGGGTAAGAGGCAGAGCCAGCGTGTTAACAGCAGCTGCTGAAAGTGACGAGAGCTGGCCAGGTGGAAAGGCAGCGCTGTAAGGTTAGACTATTAGGAAGGGCTCCGAACTCTTTCCTGTCCTGGCACCCCTGAGCCCCACTTCTGTGCTCCGTACACAGATGTCTCCCTCTCTGCACACTTGCTTATAGAAGCAGAGATGGTTTTCTGTCCCTCTCCCTACACTTCCTTAATGCCGGAGCGCTGATGTTCTGTCTCGATGCTGCGGGTGACTGTCTGAAGGTAATAGATCACCCACTCCTACCCCTCATTGCCCTTCTCACATTCCTCAGCCTTCTCTCACTGTTATTTATGATACTCTGCACTTTAACTATTACCCTGCTGGAAGCTCTATGGCCAGATTAACAAGTTCTCTCGTACACAGTCTGCCTCAATTGTCATCAAAATGTTCTTTATTTATAGCAGGATCTTATACTGGGGCAACTATACTGGAGGCGCTTACCTGGCTAAACTATACTGGGGGCATTGTGAATTTAGTGCTAAAGCTCGATTTGAAGAAAATCGTGAAGAAAATCGAAATCTCAGTTTGAGAAAAAAAATCGCAATTTCATTTTTTTCCTAAAATCGTGCAGCCCTAACCTTCATGGTGCTGGACCACTTCCAGCACCTGCCACCGGAATTGACTCACGTTGTGGCCAAACTCATTGAAATGCTTTGCTAGGGGATACTCCCTCTTTTTCCCCTCTACCTCCCGCTTCTTTCTAAAGCTACATACACATACTACAACGATCGTTCGTTGTGAAAGACGAACGAACTTTTAATTGACGAAAGAATGACCTAAGTAAAGTTAGTTTTTAAAGGTAACGATCTGATCGTTAGAATGAACGTTACATCACGTAAAGCAACTATTGCGCTTGCGCATAAAAATGAAAAGTTGAAAAGTTCCATGGAGAAATAGCAAAATGCGCATGCCAAGCCTAGTACGAACGACCGTTTCCAACAATGTACTACTTTTGCAAACGATCGTCGTCAGAAAAAATCCGCCAAGCTAGATCGTTAGTTTTTAACGATCTAGCTCGTCCGTCGTTAGACTTAATGGTCATTTGCTGCTTTTTTTTTTTTAAACGATCGTCGTTTGAAATGATCGGGGAACGATCGTTTCAAATGACTATAGTTGCATGTGTGTACGCACCTTTAGGGACTCATAGTGGCGTATATTGCTTTTATGCTCATTGAGCCTCGTTTTAATGTCCCTTGAGGTCTGGCCCACATAGGAAAGACCGCACGGACATCTGATCAAATATACAACGCCGCTAGAGTCACACGTCGCATAATCTCTGATCGGTATTGGTTTGACTGACCGTGAGTTCTGTGTCTGGGGACCTTTAATGATCCCATTACAGTGCTGACAACTGAGGCACAGGTAAGTCCCCTTTCTCTGGGTACTTAAAAACATTTGGCGGGGCAGCGTAGATCTCCCTATGTCTGCTCTAACTAATTGGTCCTTGATAGACTTACCCTTACGATAAACTAATTTCGGGGGCGTGGGACAGATCTTGACAAGCTGGGAATCCGCCTCCACCAATGGCCAAAACTGCATAACTGTGTCATGCAAAATTGCGGACTCCCTGCAAAATGTAGTGATGAGATTCACATTAGTGTCACTTTCTATATCATGTACACCATCTGTTCTTAGTGCTTCTCTATCCATCTCGCCAACCTCCACTGCCAATTCCTCACATCTTTTCTCACTATACCCTCTTTTAATAAAATCTTGGGTGAGTAGCCTTGCCTGTTTCCAATAAAGTTCGTCGTTGGATGTAATCCTTTTTAAACGTATATATTGGCTCTTAGGTAGCCCATTGATCAATGGCCTCGGGTGGCAATGCCAACAAGAAGCCATTTTATCAGTATTTTTACGATACAAATCGGTTTCAAAATTGCCGTCCTTAATCTACCACTACGCAACCCCCCCCCCCCCCCTGACCGACAACCCCAGCCCCCCTCCCCCCCCCCCCCCCGAATAAATCAAGGGTATCATTCGTAACAGGGGGATCAGCTTTGGTATTACAAATAAAATATTGAAGATTTCACTGAGAAGGGTCGAGTCCAGATTTGGATTGGATGTGTCTGGACATATTTGTTGTCACCCTTACAAAAATCAGCCTATTACATTGAAGAAAAATAATTACACTTCAACACTGTGTCCAGACCCTTTGTCTAAGATAACGCTCAGGGTTAGTTCATGCTCAGTGGCCTTGCAGAATAATTCTGCATGCTAACTCACTGCCCAATCAGTTCTATGGGGCTGTTCACAGTACTGTGTTGTAACTGCTCGCGTTATTCTAACTCGCCGCAAGCAGGCTTTGAATTAAAGTCTCTGTCCAGTCTCCATTGCAGTTCACAACTTAAATTGCAACTTACTACTATGAATCCAGCCTTAAAGTGTACCCTAAAAAAGTGAGATACTTGCTTGATAGAGTGAAGCTTCTGGATAGGCTTACTACGTTTTCTGGCCAGTTTGATCACTTTGATTAAATTAGCCATACACCTATTGCAACCCAACATATACGATCAATTAATGTAGGCAGTTTATCAGTTGAAGGTGATTAGACATTTTGGAAAATCTCCATGAAAGTAGGAGGGAGCAGAGAAGTGAGGTATCTATGGCCATAGTGCTGCACTGCATGGAGCTGTACAAGGCTAACACGAAGAAAATCTGAAGCGAAAATAAACTTGGGAGATATTGAATTGTATGTGTAGTACAGATAGCAAATAGGACATTAATAGCAAAGAATAGAATCTCAATTTTTTTTTCCAGTGCAGGAAGAGTTGGGGCCCTTTTCCACTACAGCGTTTGCGATTGCCTAATCGCAAAACCGCAAACCGCTAGTGATTTTAAAATCGCTACGGTTTGCTTTTTAACATAGTAATCGCGGTAGGTAATTTCCACTACCGCGATTCCTTTTTTACTTAATCGCGATCGGGCCACGGAACGATTTTTGCCGCGATTTTGCCATTCAGTGCATAGCATAGCAAAATCGCGATCGCAAACGTCGGGGAAATTGCCGGGAATTTTTTTTCCTTTTGCTGAATCACAATCGCTAGCGGTGAGCGCGAACGCTAGCGGTTGCTAGTGGTAAAGGGCCCTAAAACTACTTGAGTTATCATCTATGCAAAAGAGCTTCTCTGAGCTAGTCTACTTACAGTGGTTTGCAAAAGTATTCGGGCCCCCTTGAAGTTTTCAACATTTTGTCATATTACTGCCACAAAAATGAATAAATTTTATTGGAAATCCACGTGAAAGACCAATACAAAGTGGTGTACACGTGAGAAGTGGAATGAAAATCATACATGATTCCAAACATTAAAAAAAAAACCTTCAAAGTGGGGTGTGTGTAATTATTCAACCCCCTGAGTCAATACTTTGTAGAACCACCTTTTGCTGCAAATACAGCTGCCAGTCTTTTAGGGTATGTCTCTACCTGATTTGCACATCTAGAGACTGAAATCCTTGCCCATTCTTCTTTGCAAAACAGCTCTAGCTCAGTCAGATTAGATGGACAGCGTTTGTGAACAGCAGTTTTCAGATCTTGCCACAGATTTTAGATTTAATTTAGATCTGGACTTTGACTGGGCCATTCTAACAAATGAATATGCTTTGTTTTAAACCATTCCATTGTTGCCCTGGCTTTATGTTTAGGGTCATTGTCCTGCTGGAAGGTGAACCTCCGCCCCAGTCTCAAGTCTTTTGGAGACTCCAAGAGCTTTTCTTCCAAGATTGCCCTGTATTTGGCTCCATCCATCTTCCCATCAGCTCTGACCAGCTTCCCTGTCCCTGCTGAAGAGAAGCACCCCCAGATCATGATGCTGCCACCACCATATTTGACAGTGGGGATGGTGTGTTCAGAGTGATGTGCAGTGTTAGTTTTCCGCCACACATAACGTTTTGCATTTTGGCCCAAAAGTTCAATTTTGGTCTTATCTGACCAGAGCACCTTCTTCCACATGTTTGCTGTGTCCCCCACATGACTTGTGGCAAACTGCAAACGGGACTTCTTATGCTTTTCTGTTAACAATGGCTTTCTTCTTGCCACTCTTCCATAAAGGCCAACTTTGTGCAGTGCATGACTAATAGTTGTCCTATGGACAGATTCCCCCACCTGAGCTGTAGATCTCTGCAGCTTGTCCAGAGTCACCATGGGCCTCTTGACTGCATTTCTGATCAGCGCTATCCTTGTTCGGCCTTTGAGTTTAAGTGGACGGCCTTGTCTTGGTAAGTTTACAGTTGTGCCACATTCCTTTCATTTCTGAATGATCGCTTGAACAGTGCTCCGTGGTATGTTCAAGGCTTTGGAAATCTTTTTGTAGCCTAAGCCTGCTTTCAATTTCTCAATAACTTTATCCCTGATCTGCGTGGTATGTTCTTTGGACTTCATGGTGTTGTTGCTCCCAATATTCTCTTAGACAACCTCTGAGGCCGTCACAGAGCAGCTGTATTTGTACTGACATTAGATTACTCACAGGTGCACTCTATCTAGTCATTAGCACTCATCAGGCAATGTCTATGGGCAACTGACTGCACTCAGACCAAAGCGGGCTGAATAATTACGCACACCCCACTTTACAGTTATTTATTTGTAAAAAAATGTTTGGAATCCTGTATGGTTTCCGTTCCACTTCTCATGTGTACACCAATTTGTATTGGTCTTTCATGTGGAATTCCAATAAAATTGATTCATCTTTGTGGCAGTAATGTGACAAAATGTGGAAAACTTCAAGGGGGCCGAATACTTTTGCAAGCCTCTGTACTTGGTCCAACTCGGTCCTATTTTCTGAAGAGCTTAAAGAGAGCCCGAGGTGAGCTCAGAGATTAAACTAAAACGTTACCGGATCCGGGGGGCTGAGCGGATCAGGTAGCCGCAAAAAACGCCGCAAGGGCCCACTTTCACTTTCGTGACCTCTGGGTCACAATGCTGGAATGAGCGACTACGTCTCTCATTCATAGCGTGCGGGGAGCGGCAAGGGACGTGGCCAGGGAGAGAGAGCTGCCCAATGGCCGCTCTGGAAACCCTGCAGGAACGCCTGGTGGGCGTTTTAAACAGGGAATCCCTCTCCACCATGTTTTATCTCAGAGATGGCGACAAATATTGTCACTAATTGTGGGGGCAGAGAGCAGCGGTGTGGGGAACAGAGGCAGAGAACAAGCCTCTGTGTCCCATCTGCTCTCCCCCCACCCCCAAAACCACCTTGGGTTCTCTTTACTTAGCCAAGGAACAGTGAGAGACAGCTTTAGATAAGATTTTACTGGAGGAAAGTTCCAAGTGTAATTAGCTCTGCTTTGTTTTAAAGCTTAAAATACACTGTGTGGATGCTAAGATTCAACTGTGACAGTATTATGCAATGTTATAAATAAAGCTGTACTGTATAACTGATAATGAGACTTTCTTTGCTAATGTTATATTTATTATCTGTACTACACATACAATTATTTCATAAGTTTATGTTTGCTTAAGATTTGCTTTAATGAGCACACTTTAAGTGAAAATCTGTTTTAAAATCCAATAGTATGGTGCAGTCTTTTTGGATTAATTTACCTTTTTACGCTCCTGGTTTTCTCTAGCATTGTTCTGGTTCTCCACTCTTCTCTTTTCCTTTTGCCTTGGCCAGAAGTCCTTCATTGTTCAGCTGCACTCCCGCAGTCCAGACATGGCCATGAGCTGGCACACTTTACTGAGCATTTGCGAGTTGACAAACCACACATGTCCAGTAAAAGTAACTGTGTGCCCACCTTCTTTCCTCCATTCATGAGTGGTTCCTTTTACTTGGGCATGCGTGGTTCTTGAACGTACCCATTCTCAGGAAAACTTTGCTTGTTTATGGCCACTACTTTGCTGTAGGAGCGCAGAGACTGAGGGAGTTCTAGAAGAATTGTACAACCGGCACGATGCTGCAGCAAACAGAGTGGTAAAGTAAGATAATCTAAAGAGGATACCACCATGCTATTATTTTTTATCACACAGGTGATACATAGTTGTCTAGCAACTGTGTCTCAGGCAAAAAAGATACAGTTTCTGAATTTCTGTCACTACAAAGTCAGCAGGTGGTTGTTGATGATATAAGCAAGTGTGGGGACTGTAATGCAATTAATAGCGAATGTTGTAGCAATTTGTAACAAGTCTCAGCAGCATTTTCACTCCTGTCACCTGACTCCCCTCAACTGTCTGTACCTTTTTTCTCTTTCTGTGTTTGCTTTAATTAGTTGATAATTTTCCATTGTCTTGTGCTAAATTTATGAATTGTCTTGCAGGTACAAATGGCTGTTGATGTAAAATTTGTTCAGGACACATTGAAAGGTGACAGCGTTACAGAAATCAGAATGAAATTTATCCGAAGGATTGAGGATAACTTGCCAGCGGGAGAAGAGTAACAGGAGGCGCAATGGCTGCATTCATTCATTTTATTTTTGTTTTCTAATGAAAAGCATCATTTGTAGCCCATTTTCTGTAGATGTTTCTTCTTTAGGTTTGAGTTTAATACAAAAGTCTTAGATCAACTAACTGTTCATGATCCTTTATATATACATATAATTTTTTTTATATCTCATTGTGACATTTTCTGTTACCCTACTGAAGGACACATAAGGAGAAAGTCTGGGATTATGTCATTCCCCTGCAATTTGCATAGTCATGTTTTGCAATTTATACACTTTCCATGGCAAATCGTTCATCTAACGGTAACCTAGAATTGTACATGTGATTATCCAATTATTTAGGCAGCCATTCCAGATTTTCTTGAACTACGATGAGCCAGCTCCACTCCCAAATGCCTGCTATTATGCCATTGGGATAACTAAAAGGAACAAAGAAGTTTGAAGAGTGAGATCGGCGAGTTTTCTAGATGTCATACACTCCGATGCAAGACTGAGCCTGTGGCCCTATTGTGTCTGTGTAGCGCAGGATCCATCTTAAGGTTTATAACTGGGAAGCGCTGACCTATTAAGTTATTATAATACATTGGCTTTCCACTATTAAACAGCAGCATGGCACATTCTTGGGGTAACAATTATTCTTTTCATGATGGACATCTTCAGAAAACTATTATCAGCCACGTAAAACATTAGTCTGGCGTCAGGCTGGGATATACAGGTGAAACTCAAAAGTAGAAAACCATGTAAAAGTTAATTTATGTCAGTAATTCTGAACCAGACTGAGAGACCATTTAAAGGATCAGGAACCCTTTGCAGGTGTTTTGGATTGATTAGCTGAATTTCCTTTGACACTTTGAACCTAGAATATTGAACCTATTCACAATATTGTAATTTTTGAGATTTTTATTTTGGGGTTTTCATTAGCTGTAAGCCATAAACATAAAAAATATAACAAAAGCTTGAAATATCTCGCTTTGCATCTATGGAATCTATTTCATATACAGTATTAGTTTCACTTTTTAAGCTGGACTACTGACATAAATGAACATTTGCACAATATTGTAATTTTTTTTGAGTTTTACCAGTAGAGTGGATTTTCAGAATAGGAGCTGGTGAGGAGAACCTCATTGTTCTGCTGCTGAATTATATGAAGATTGCATTCTCACTGTGTTGGTCTTTTGTTGTTATCAGTTTACATAATAAATTGTGTATTATATTTGGAATAAATAAATTTAAGACTGAATTTGTAATCAGTCACCATATTTTGCAGTGTCTTAAACTTTTTTTTTTTCGCTTATCAGCTGTTTTATGTTTATATAGATTCTGTAACTGAATCTTAAGAGTCTAGTTTGAGAAAGCCTAGGATAAACCAGCACAGCTAAATATTTTGTAACTGTCCGGCCACATTCACAGTGGTGTGGTGTAACGTTCGCTTTGTAACGTGTCTTAGTGCACTGCAATGCACCACAGTGCGGCGGGACCGTTGCGGCATAGCAACTAACTATAAAAAGCTTGCGTTAAGTGTAGCTGTGAAGCATTGATTGACTGTGACTTTGTGCTTCATTGTACCTGACACAATGCATGGGAAACGTGGAGTGTGCTTTCCTGATCCGTTGTGTTCCTGTAGTCAGAGGGAATGCAACGCCCACTCTGAGCATGGCCTTACTATTAAAAGAAGACATGAGGTGATGCACAAGGAATTGTCATCTCTATATAACAATATTATAACCGTACTCCAGACCAATACAAAAATCTGCATTTCATCTGTATAAATGTGAACTACCTTGTAAGTGATGCATCTGACCTGTAAAGCAAAGCCATGTTGGGAATCTTTCTTTTTGGTAATTGACTTGCTTCCAGCAGCCTGACTAAAGGACCACGGCCATGTGAATGAGGCTATGATGCTCTGTTTTTATAAACCAGTTTAAAAAAAAAAAAAAGTTTTATCTAATCATGCTCGGATTTGGCACAGGGCACTTTCTATACACAATAAGCACTTTATACCAGCCCATAGGAATAACACATTATGGGGATGCAATTTGGGATAGTTTGTTTAAATTTTTTTTTTTTCAAATTGTAATGGTTGATTTATGAAGTTCACAAACTACATTATAGAACTACCACTTTTTGTATGAACATTGTTTACCATACCATTTTTTCTTGTGGTGTGAGAGCCGTGACCATTTGTGTACTGCTCAGAAAGAGAATAGAGACAGCACAAATTAATATTGTATACATCCAGGGGTAAAGGCGCATACACAAGTCCAACTTTTCCAACCAACTTGTCGTTTGAACAACAAGTTGGACGTGTATACTTGCAGTCGCATGACTGATAACAGCCGTTTTTTCCCAAACCGCTTGGTAAATCAGTTGGACCAACTGTTGTTCAAACAGCTGTCAGGTCTGTACATGTGTACGAACTAATACGTCTGCGCATGCGTGTAGAGGTGCAGGATACCAGGATTTCCTTTAACTGGATGACACACGTCTTTTATGACTTAACGTCCAGTCTGTCAGATGACATGTAAATTAGTTTGGCGGCCGATTTTGTTGGACGTGTGAACGTGACGTTTAAACATGTTTGCCTGACAAGTCATTCAAATGACCGATCCAAACTACAAAATCGGGCATAAAGTTGGACATGTATACGCACCTTAAGAAGTTTTTGTGTTTAGCTCCAGCACCTAGTGACATTATGCAAGGCAGTACAGGTGCTGCAGCTCACTCTAAGAAAAAAAAAACTGCACTAAGGAGTGTCTGTATTAACTGCTGTCCATCCTTTTACATGCATTTGGAAGTTTAACGCATGGTGGGTCAGGACAATGTGCTTATTCAAAGCATTATACTTGCTTGACATTTGCGTCTGCTTGCAGTATGTGCTTGCTGTCAGAAAATATGCATTCCCTTCGCATGGGGAGGGGGAAACAGAAGAACAAAATGTGAACATTACAAGGTTGTATTTTCACAGTGGAAATGTAAAATTTTCAAAGCCTGAGGTGGAGCTGAGTAAAGATGAGGTCTAGAGCATGGCAATCTTTAAGTGGAGGTAGGGGACCACTGGGAGAGGTCAAAGGAGGAGGTGAGAGAAACTTAGTGTTAGTGGCACTGTTGGTCTATGGAAATAATATATGGTCAATAAGATGCTAATTCTGCATTAATGCAGAATTATGCAAATTTTGCATGCAAACTTGAAAATGGCCAAGGTGGAATTTGATAGGTCCACCTATAAGCTGCAAAAAAAATGTGCAATTTCAGTTTTTTAAGCCTGCATCAATTTGGAATTATTTGCATCTCATTGACTATGTCTACTTGGGTTATGGAAGTTGCACATAATTTTGAGTTCATGCAGGATTATGTGAATTTTGTATGCAAACTTTTGCAGCTTGAAAATGGACCAATCAAGTTCCACCAAGATTTAAATTGGTCCATTTTCAAGCTGCATAAATTTGCACACAATTTACACAATCCTGCATGAACTCTGTATTTGCATCTCACTGATCATCCCTAGTTGCCACAATAATGATGGAGGGAATATCAATGGAGAAGACCTGCAGAAAAGTGGCCTATAAAAGAAGAGGCATCCATCTACCGGTGGATGTAGATGACTGCAATCTGGTAGTGGTATTGAGAGTAGATATGGACAGATGAAATTGAAAGTAGACGCATAAAGGTGAGTGGTTAAAGGACGTGTTCCGAAAGGGGAATACCCACCCTGCCCCCATGTTTGCTGCCAGATCTAGGAGTGTGGCTTAGGGCCCGATTCCACTACAAAATGATGCAAATGCGGCGACCTAGCCACATCGCATCACTTCCGCATCTCCGGATGCGGAAGTTAGTTGAGGAGATGGGATGCGGCCGAGCGAGAATCTGCGGCATGCTGCAGATTCTTGGATTGCTCCGCACAACATGCACACAGTGGAAACTCTTCCATTGCCGTGCATGCGTTTCAGCACAACTGTGGTGCGATGCGGCTATGTAGCCGCATTGCACTGCTCCTGGTGGAAACGGGCCCTAAATGTAAGTTCACCGTATAAGAGAGCAGCTGAAAGACACATTATCAGATTGAGTTATCTATATCTCAGTGTGCCCTAGGAAGGTACAGCAGTTGTAAATGAATAGATCATGGATGTGCGCCAGATTGTTACCAACTGGCATTCCAGAGTGCACCAGCTACAGAAGCACTTTCCTCACTTTCCAATGCCTTGGAGTATCCTGATTAGCACGCTCCTTCTTCCCAGTCTTAAATCAATCCTGAACTGAGAAAAAAACTGATTACATAGACAATTGTGTCTATCCTGTTACTGGCTTTTTTTTCTCTTTGTCCCAGCTGAATGAAAGTCTTTCACACTGTCTGACAGAGTTTAAAGCACAACCTATAAAATATTGACTTTTTTTTTAATAGATCTGTCCCCTGCACTGTTCTCTTCCAGGCAAGAGATTTATAGCTAATCAGTGAGGGTTATACTATAGTCTGACTAGGTCCCGACTACAGAGAAACTGTTACTTGCATATCTGAATGTTTATTTCTTCCAGGCATAGAAGGAAAAAAGGAAGCACAGCCTAGTTATTTGTATAAAGGAGGTGGTTAGAGACACCCAAGAAGTATGTAATTATTTAAAACTAAAGTAATGGAAATCCAATCTTTTCAAAACAACCATTAGTCAAACTTAATTAGCCTGAAAAATTATTTTATTTTATTGCAATGAAAAAACTGGGCAATGCATTTTTCGGGGGTCTCATGCTTCCTCAGGTGCTCATTCATATCGCTCATCTCAGCCACTTTATTATTATTATTATTATTTAGTATTTATATAGCGCCGACATATTACGCAGCGCTGTACAATGTATATATATATCTTGTCACTAACTGTCCCTCAAAGGAGCTCACAATCTAATCCCTACCATTGCCATATGCCTATATTATGTAGTGTAAGTACTGTAGTCTAGGGCCATTTTTTAGGGGGAGCCAATTAACTTATCTGTATGTTTTTGGGAATGTGGGAGGAAACCGGAGTGCCCGGAGGAAACCCACGCAGACACGGAGAGAACATACAAACTCTTTGCAGATAGTGCCCTGGCTGGGACTCGAACCAGGGACCCAGCGCTGCAAGGCGAGAGAGCTAACCACTACGCCACCGTGCACTTTGGACATATTGTTGCTACCATTGACCTGAGGAAGCAAGGGACACTCATGAAACGGTGTCCAGTCTTTGTAAATGCAATAAAATAATTTTTCAGTCTATGTTTGGCGGATGGTTCCTCTAAAATGGTAAGCATTTCAATACGTTTTTGCTATACGTTTTTTTTTTTTTTTTTTTTTTTTTTTTTCTTTATAAATCATTTTATCCTACTGAGGCAACTCCGACCACTTTTTATCTATGAAATTTTACACATGTTGAATGAGGTTGTAATTTTAGATTAGTACCTCCCACTCCCAGTAATTTTTTTATAAGCCAAAGAGAATGACTGCCCGGGCAATCAGCCTAGTTTGAGCAGGGGCTAAGAATCCCTTGCATGCTATATAGGTGGTTGCAGCAATTTGCAACCAGAAAATTGTGGGTAAAGACTCTCTACTTACACCCAAGACTTTTACATACTACACTATTGGCTACTCTACTACTACTGGTATTCTTTGTGTCTTTTCGGTTCCTGACCTCCTGGTACCTCCAAGCACAAGTAGTTGCATGCCTGGCAGTTAACATAACCATGATTATCCTGTCATCATGCCACATGTCAGCTCAAGTACCCTTTAAGTGTTACTGTTGTATTAGGAATGGGGCAGCTACCATTGTATATTTTGGACAAGTAGCAAATGTTTTATTTTTTATTTATTTTTTTTACCTTTGGACAATGACCAAAAAGAATAAATGCTTTCCTCTCATATCATACAGTTTTATCATACCAGTGCCCCTGTGGACAAAGTAAGGTCCATGAAGAAATGATATACTGATAATGATTTGAAAGTGCTTGCATGACCTGCAGGGAACCAGAAGCATGTCTTGGGTATGGCAGGGATGGCTTGTGGTATGGGTTTCAGAAGATAAAGAGTGCAGTGCTCTGAAGCGAGAAGTATATGGAGACTGCCATAATTATTTCCTTTTAAACTATACCAGTTGCCTGGCAGTCCTGATAATCTTTTTGGCTGCAGTTTTGTCTGAATCGCACACAAAAAAAAAACCAGCTAATTTTGTTAGGTTTGGCGTAAATGTCAGAAACACCGGATATGCATAAGCTTGTTCAGGGTCTATGGCTAAAAGTATTAGAGGCAGATGAACATCAGAATAGCCTGAATACTTGTATTTTAAAGGTAATGAATATGGCAGCCTCCATATCATTAATTTCATATATCACTGTGCTTAAAGGACAACTGTAGTGAGAGGAATATGGAGGCTGCCATATTTATTTCCTTTTAAACTATACCAGTTGCCTGGCAGCCCTGCTGATCTATTTGGCTCCAGTACTGTCTGAATCACACCTGAAACAAGCATGCAGCTAATCTGGTCAGATCTGACAATAATGTCAGAAACATCTGATCTGCTGCATGCTGGTTCAGGGTCTATGCCTAAACTTATTAGAGGCAAAGGATCAACAGGCTAGCCAGGCAACTGGTATTGCTTAAAAGGAAATAAATATGGAAGCCTCCATATACCTCTCACTTCAGTGGTCCTTTAAAATATCTTAGATTCATACCTAAACTTTATGACCAGGATCAGCCTGACTAGAGGGAGGCGGAAGCTGCTGATATGATGCACCAGCCCAATGGCTGCCTCCTACAGGGACACATGGAGCTGCTCACTTGCCACTACAAGCGCAGGATGTAGTATTGGGTGAGACCGCGGTTGTGTGTATATGCATGTATACTGTATAATATATATATATATATATATATATATATATATATATATATATATCTGCTGTCACTAGTTGGTGCAGAGTGATAGGAGTTGTATGTCTCAGTGCTCTTCAGCCCAGTGGTGTGGTATCTCCTGGCTTTATCCTATTGACAGTCCCACTGTTTAGTCACTGAAGATGTGGGCGTGAGATGCTGCACAGCTGAGATGAATGCCGATTGGGCTGAAGAGTGTTGACTATCACCCATCAAGTACTACAACCCTTTGCCAGCCAGTAACAGCAGGATAATACAGAGCAAGAGGTTGCAATGTTTTACTAGAGTTCCTCATGGAGTGTATTACTGAGGACTTTCATAGGGAGCTTTCATGGGGTGCTGTGATGGGATGCAGCCTGTTAGAGGGGTTGTCACGGGGTCTGATCTTTCACTTTGGCATACTAATTATGCTCTCTGGGAGGACTGCCAGCCTAGTTCTCATTTTGGGGACATGCTGTTGCCCAAGTGTTTATTTGGGAAATGTGTACGCTGACCCATTTGTATGTCACTGGACTACTGACCTATTGTGGCCGCACCTTTTTCTTACTGGCTGTGTCTCACTTCAGCTTTCATAGCTGTTTTTTTATTTCATTTAAAGTGTATTTTTCTGTATATTTTTCTGTAAAGAAATCTCAGTCTTGCCTTTGTTCTCGTTACTATTGGAACCTTTTTTTAAGACAGTAATTCACTGGAGTTCATAACAGGAAGAAGCAAACTCTCTTCAGTTGCTTTAAATAATACAAATGTCTGCTTGTAAAATATGAAATATAAAAAGACTAAGTGAAATAATAAACCCAAAGGAATGGCATGCTTCAAAAAGGAAATTTTTGGAAGCTTGGCAGTGCCTCTGGTACAGGCAAGCAGAAGTAAAACATAGATCAGTTTGTACAGACAGCTCTAATTTGTGATTAAATACTTCATTCCATCAGGGAGCATTGCACTAGGAAGCTAGACTATGCTGAACATTTGTGAGAATAATTTTCTTTTTGTCTCAAATTCTTGGCAAGGCATTGTTGCTTTACGAGACTTCATCCCACAATAAAATCACTGTTTCCTGGCCACCTTCCATATATTAATTTACACATGTTCGGTAATTAGTCCAGACCTCCTATTGTAGTTCTGGAAACAGCCAAACCTTTTCCTGAAATACACTGAATACTGGGCCAAATATTAGTATTCCTCCAGGATGTATTAAAAGGATCATTTGCCCCATAGAGGAATGGGGAATGAACAATGTGCCTATGTGCTCCTTGCAGCAAAGGGGTCTTTATACAATATGTAATTAGATAAGTGTTTGCCTTGACACTTTGTAAAAATGTACTTTCTGGAAATGGAAGAGAGCCAACGTGAAACATAGGACCTACAGTGTTCAATTGAATTCAGTCAGTTTCTGATTAGTGCACAGCTAGTGTAACAAGGAGCTTTAGCAGTTAAATAAACATATCTGAGGCTGCCCTATTGTAGCTGTTTGCATAAAAATTCCTAGGTTAAAGTTTCTGTCACATTTCTGAGACCTTTAACTGTTTATTCAGCTTTATCTGGTTGCAACAAAATTGAATAGAATATTGGTGGAATATCGACTCCTATTATTCAGTTGAGGATCTTCATTTGAAGTCCTGACACACTTGTTCATCATTATGTTGTCTATCCACTGTTGTCCCAATCCGTGTTTGCTATATGCAATCATTTCTCATTTCATAAAATCTTCTGCTTATCCTAAAATTGATCTATATTGGTCAATCAATTTTGTAGACAAGTCTGATCAGGATGATCATTGAGAAGGGGACATCAAAGTTGGAACAGCTGTAATTTGAGCAGCCAAGCAGTTGTTTTGTGCTGCAAAAAGCAGTTTAGAAATATATATGGATCATGGTGGGTTTGAATGATGCTGTAACTGGTTGTGAGTGGTGATAGATACTTTACACTACAGGTTCTATTCCAAAGTCAGTTTTTCAATGGCCTAGTATTTATCATGGACAGTATCAGTCTACTGTCTGAGAATTTCAGCAAAAGAGGATGAGGGAGGTTAGTGTCAGGCAGGCAGAGGAGAGGGTAGGTTAGTGGCAGGCAGAGGAGAGGGGAGGTTAGTGTCAAGCAGACAGAGGACAGGGGAGGCTAGTTTTTCAGGCACAGGAGATGGGAGGTTAGTGTCAGGCAAGAAGAGGAGAGCGGAGGTTAATATCAGGTACAGGAGAGGACAGGGTTAGCGTTTGCCATCAGACAAGGGAGGTTAGTGTCATGCTGGCAGAGGAGAGGAGAGGTTCGTGTCAGGCTCAGTAGAGGGCAGGTTAATTTTAGGCATCAGACCCCTGATGTTAGTGTCAGGCAAGCAGAGGAGAAGGAGGTTAGTGTTAGTCATCGGACAGGGGAGGTTGGTGACAGGCTTGCAGAGGAGAAGGGAGCTCAGTGTCAGGCACAAGTGATGACAGGTTAGTGTTAGGCACCGGACATGGGATGTTAGTGTCAGGGAGGCAAAGGAGAGGGGAGGTTAGTGTTAGGCAATGGGCAGGGGAGTACCTAATTTTCTATAAACAGATCTAAATATAAAACCTTTTTGTTGGAGGATCTCTTGTGGATTCAACAAAGGGTATCGAGGGCCACTGTACACACAATAGATTCTCAGCAGAGGTGGTTGTAATCTAGCGTGTATCCAAAAATGTTGGATCTTAGGTCTTCAAGATGTGTGCAAAGGAGCTCACTTGAATATATTCTCTTAAAGAACATAAGCATTCATATCATACTGGGCTATCTGTTCAAAGATTAAATACCATCTGAAGAGTACTTTATATTGGGCTTCTATCAGTATGTAGCTCATAGAACTGCTTTGGATTTCCAGATATGATGTAGGCATCTGCTTGTATCATCTAACTGGATGACCTCATAAGACCTTGAACCTAGTAATAATAATAGAATTAATAATAATTTTAGTTATGTATAAACGTACAAGGGCTGTCACCAGGAAGGGATCGGAACTTGATCCCTTGAGCCACAGTGTGGGCCGAGGTTGTATGCATAGGAATTCCTAGGAAGCAGTGCACATTAAGCAGGGGTGCCTCTAGTCATTTTGTCACTCCAGGCGTGAAAACCTGTGGCGCCCCCCAAGCCCCTCCCCCCCAGGAAAATAATCATAATGCAGCATCGTTCCACCAGAAAATAATCATAATGCGGCAGTGTTTCATCAGAAAATAATAGTAATTATCGGAATTCAGAATCGTAATTCACCAGAGAATAATCGTAATGTGGCAGTGTTTCACCAGAAAATACACTTATTGCAGCAGCAGTTCACCGGAAAATATTCGTAAGGTGGCAGCGTTTCACCAGAAAATACACTTATTGCAGTAGCATTTCACCAGAAATTAATTATAGGGCAGCAGCGTTTCACCAGAAAATAATCGTAATGGGGCAGCGTTGTCAGAAAATAGTTGTAATGTGGAAGCGTTTCACCAGAAAATACACGTAAACAAACAAAGCCAAGCATAAAATGGAATAGAGTGCAGAGGAACAGAGAGGGGTAGAGACAGCATAAGATGGAAGAGGGGGCAGAGGAACAGAGAGGGAAAGACAGCACAGCACTAAAGCACAGGTTTACAGCTTTACCAGCCTACAGCCTAACCAGCTTTCAAAGAAAACTCTAGTATCAAAAGAGCAGGGCACATTCTAGCAGCTATAACAGTACTGGGAGTCTGCACACAGGACAGGAAGTGTTCTTAGCAGCCTGCCTGCATACCTTTTCTTCTGCCTGTGCATGCAGCTTATCATCTCTGGAGTAGTGATGGGTCGTTCGCGAACGAGCCGGCTCTTTGCTGCGAACGACAAGAGCCGGTTCTCAGTTTTGAAAGAGCCGATGCCTCAGCCGCCCCACAGAGCTCTGCTTTGCTCTGCAATAAAGGGCGCTGAGGCATGTTGGGAGATGTAGTCCTCCTCTTGCAGCCTGTAGGAGTGTATGGGGCGGAGCAGAGCAGTAGTAGGAGGGATTGCCCCAGTCAGAGAAGCAGTCTGGAATTGTCATGGAGATGGGGGCGGGGCTTTTACTCCGATTCTGAGTGGTGTTTAGTGATATTTAATGAAGAGCCGATTCAGAGCCGTAAGAGCCGTCTCTTTAATGGGAGCCGATTCAGAACAGCCGATTCTCTGAAAAGAGCCGAAATTCCATCACTACTCTGGAGCAGAAACTTCCCTTCTCCTGGGCTGTGTTGCTGTCTTGTGCGGGGGCGGGGCTCCAACACGGACACATCACATTCTTCCAGGGGCGCCTTTACCTACTGACCACCCAGGCAGCGGCTTGGAGCGGCTTTGATGGGGAAGGCGCAATAAATTACTGTCAGTCCAAGGGGAAATAAAAATTCCTGTCCTGAAAGACCGTTGTAAGGGACTGGAGAGAAAAAGATTTCCTTCTGTTTTAAGAAGGCAAATTACACCAAGCTTTGCTTTTTTAGTAGGAGGGCATTTGGTTCCTTTTATCCCCCTATACATTCCTAGTAGCTTGGGTCACCCTGAGCTGCTTGGTTACTCTGCTCTTTTCACAAATAGCCTTCTGCTAAGTCACTAAAGAATCATTCAGAGTTCAGAATTATAGATACTCCCTAAGAAGGTGTCTCTGGCTTATAGCTGTTCTCTGCCTCTCCACAGAGGAGACAGCGACAGCGCCCTACCCCCAAATGTTACTGAGTCTGCAGAGGGAGTGAGACAAACAAACAAACAAACAGTAAACTCTGCAGACAGCTGTGTGCTCTGCTAGAATGTCTGCATGTCTAGATGTCAGGAGGTTCGCCATGACTAGCTATGGATCATCTGATCCTCTCCCCTACACAGCCTGCACTTCTCCCTGAATTCAACAGGACAGTGTTTGAAGTGTGTAATGGGCACAGTGGGGGTTGCAGGTTTTGTCTTTCATTGTGCGTGAGTGAATAGGAGGGCAGCATCTAAAGCTCAAACAATGATAATGGACATGTAAGCAATGTGTGTAATTACATCCATCACTACTTATAATTGAAGATGGCATAATAATGTATTTCCATTAATGCTGTCTGTTTGCCCTCTCTCTAATGCTATGTACCACCTCACGATTTTTCCAACGATTTTCCCAATGTTCATCAATTTTTTTTTTTGAGCGACAAGTAGTCATTTACACGATGTCGTGACATCGCTTAGCGTTGTGTGGTGAAAAGTGACCGTCACTGAGGATCAAGTAAAGTACTGAGGTCGCTTGACTTCTCGTTTGCGCCCGTCCTGTAATGTCACGTGACATCTCACATACCCGCTGGCAGGAAGATGAATCGCTGGACGCTTGTCATGAGTGGACACCTCGCTGGATCCATCTTCCTGTGTTGCAGTCACTGTGGTGAGTGTGGAGCTTAACTTTGCTTGCCCTTACCCTCTGCTCATGCTCCCTCTCCCACTGTCTCTCTGACCAAACAACTGCTACTTGGGGAACAATGTGCACAACTATGTACACTAGTCTGAGCACTCTTCAGGGGAGCCAGTAGCATTTGAAACTATTATTGTGTATTTATGTAGCACTGACATCTTCAGCACTTTACAGAGTACATAGTCATGTCACTGACTGCTCACTGGAGCTTACAATTTCATCCCTACCATAGTCAAACTGTAATGTCCGACCATATTATTATCATGTATTTATATAGCACTGACATCTTCTGCAGTACTTTATATAGCACTGACATCTTCTGCAGTACTTTACAGAGTACATAGTCATGTCACTGACTGTCCTCAGAGGAGCTCACAATCTAATCCTACCATAGTCATAGTCTAATGTCCTACCATATTATTATTATGTATTTATATAGCACTGACATCTTCTGCAGCACTTTACAGAGTACATAGTCATGTCACTGACTGTCCCCAGAGGAGCTCACAATCTAATCCTACCATAGTCATAGTCTAATGTCCTACCATATTATTATTATGTATTTATATAGCACTGACATCTCCTGAAGCACTTTACAGAGTACATAGTCATGTCACTGACTGTCCCCAGAGGAGCTCACAATCTAATCCTACCATAGTCATAGTCTAATGTCCTACCATATTATTATTATGTATTTATATAGCACTGACATCTCCTGAAGCACTTTACAGAGTACATAGTCATGTCACTGACTGTCCTCAGAGGAGCTCACAATCTAACCCTACCATAGTCATAGTATAATGTCCTACCATATTATTATTGTTTATTTATATAGCACTGACATCTCCTGAAGCACTTTACAGAGTACATAGTCATGTCACTGACTGTCCTCAGAGGAGCTCACAGTCTAATCCCTACCACAGTTATAGTCTAATATTTTCAATATAGGATTGTTTTGGGGTAAACCAGTTGACTTATTAGTATGTTTTTTAGGATGCAGGAAATGTCTGAAGTGTCTGAAGACAGAAACTCCATGCAGATTTTGCCCTGGCCAATGTTCAAGCCTAGGACTCAGCACTAAAATGCAGTAGTGGTACCCACTGAGCCTCTATTCTACTCATAGATATCTGCTCATCAATTCTGACCCTCTACTACCCTTCCTCCCTCCATTCTACTTCTCTTCTCTTGTATCACTTACACTACAAACACACTGTGCTTATCTCCAGAATGGATTATGAATCAAACTGTTAGGCCCAGTGCACACCAAAACCGCTAGCAGATCCTCAAAACGCTAGCGGTTTTGGAGCAGATTTCAGAGCGATTCTAGGCATGTTTAGATACATTTTCTAAACATGCCGAGCGTTTTTGTGAAGCAGATTACAAATATTGTTACAGTAAAAGCTGTTACTGAACAGCTTCTGTAACAAATACGCCTGGAAAACTGCTCTGATCTAGCGGTTTTCAGAGCGGTTTGCATTTTTCCTATACTTTACATTGAGGCAGAATCGCTTCTGCAAACCACAAATGTGCAGCAGGAGGCACGTTTGCGGTTTGCTAAAAACCTCAAACCGCTGGTGTGCACCATCCCATGGAAATACATTAGCCAAGCGTTTTCACAGACAAATGCGGTTGGCGGATCGCTGCTAAAACCGCTCGCTGTGCACTGGGCCTTAAACGACCTTACCATATCAGCCCTTCAATGTCATGATATACCCACTCTAGTCCTACCCTAACAGGTGGTAACATATTTGCATATCTCATAATGTTTGTGAAAAATTATCTTGAAAGTAAGAATGTCTTGCTTGATAATCCAATCTTGCAATGTGAATGCCATTGGAACTTGTAGTGTGGATGCTGTATTTATTTGAGGTGCATACTGGCAGCATGTGCTGTATGGCATACAATGCTGATCATCCACAAGGCAAACTTAGGCAGCTGCCTAGGGTCTAGAGAGAGTTTAGGGGCCTGGTGGTTGCTAGCCCCCACCAAATCTAACTAAATAAGCCAGGTGACCATCAGTGGAGGGCAAAGTGTTATCTTGCCTAGGGCCCCATTTCATAGTTATCCCTCTCTGATGGCTTATATCATGTGTGAAGTGTTCTATAATGTATATGATTTTTGTTTTATTTTTTATGGGGGGGGGGGGGGGGGGGCGCCACAGGATTTCTTGCCTGGAGTGACAAGAAGGCTAGAGGTGCCCCTGCTGCAGTTTCACTCATATGCTGAGGTGAGGGTGGTAAAGCGTAATATTAATTTATTAATTTCAGGTTTGCTAGATAATTTACAGTATCCTTAGTAGTGACTACTGGAGATTCCTTTCGAATTCAGGCTTACTTTCACCTTTCATCCAGGACAATACAAAAATCCTATTGGAGTGTCTTATAAGTAAAATGCTATATAAGCATTTAAATAGATACATAAACCCCACATCCCTCAAAGATGCAACAATTTAAATAAGAACGGAGGACTTAGAATACAGTATTTTAACAAGGGGACAAGTAGGTTAATTGCAACAATATTTCACAACCTTCATGGGCATATACAATCCTATGATAAATACCATTTTCAATAACCAATGCCTTCATGTATGACTAAATTACTCTCAAGTTTCTCAAAGGTATAAAAGTACCTCTGTGCCACCTGTGGTTTGTAACATATAGTGGTATTTAGATGAACACATTCACAGGATTGATAAAAAGCCAACATTGAGCATCCACTATTTCCTCTGCATTTTATGAACAACGTTTACTTCCTCAGGAGATATCATTTCAACAAAAGTGGTCAACTCTATCGAGTAAATCCCATTGCACTCATGCAAGACTAGGGGTTTCACCCAGACAGTAGCGGGGATACATAAGACGCCAGAATCACATATGCAGACATCCACATGTGGCAAACACTTTGGCTATCCATGATGGTATTGCATATGGTATTTACCAAACACACAAAGGGAAATACTCACTCCCAAACAGTTCTCTGCTGCTTATATAAAGCCTGCAGGCTGCTTGTAAGCCAATAAGAAGTGCATACGCACTCAATTAAGCAGAGGCTGAGCAATTCAGCCAGTCGTTGGAGAGGGCTTCAGTTGCATATAGACAATGGCTATATGGCCAGCAGGGGGGCACCAGCGTGCAGGATATTTCCTCTCATCTGCCCCCCTCCAAACTAAACTGCATGGGAATCTACAATAAAATTAAAAACAATAGTGCACACGCCGACCTGGGGCCCCGGGAACTCTCACTGCCCGGGGCCCCAGAACCAGCATGTAACACCATATGTGAGCGCAGTCCAGCCCTGGAGCTGCCACCACCAGGAGCCTGTCCCCAACTGCTCTGAAACTTACCAAACACACAAAGGCAAATACTCACTCCCAAACAGTTCTCTGCTGCTTATATAAAGCCTGCAGGCTGCTTATAAGCCAACAGGAAGTGCACACACGTTACACCTAGTCTGCAGTAATCAATTAAGCAGAGGTGGAGCAATTCAGCCAATCGTTGGAGAGGGCTTCAGTTGCATATAGACAATGGCTATATGGCCAGCAGGGGGCACCAGCGTGCAGGATATTCCCTCTTATCTGTAAGTTTCAGAGCAGTTGGGGACAGGCTCCTGGTGGTGGCAGCTCCAGGGCTTGACTGCGCTTACATATGGTGTTACATGCTGGTTCTGGGGCCCCGGGCAGTGAGAGTTCCCGGGGCCCCAGGCTGGCGTGTGCACTATTGTTTTTAATTTTAATGTAGATTCCCATGCAGTTTAGTTAGGAGGGGGGCAGATGAGAGGGAATATCCTGCACGCTGGTGCCCCCTGCTGGCCATATAGCCATTGTCTATATGCAACTGAAGCCCTCTCCAACGACTGGCTGAATTGCTCAGCCTCTGCTTAATTGATTACTGCAGACTAGGTGTAACGTGTGTGTGCACTTCTTATTGGCTTATAAGCAGCCTGCAGGCTTTATAAAGCAGCAGAGGACTGTTTGGGAGTGAGTATTTCCCTTTGTGTGTTTGGTAAGTTTCAGAGCAGTTGGGGACAGGCTCCTGGTGGTGGCAGCTCCAGGGCTCCACTGCGCTCACATATGGTGTTACATGCTGGTTCTGGGGCCCCGGGCAGTGAGAGTTCCCGGGGCCCCAGGCTGGCGTGTGCACTATTGTTTTTAATTTTATTGCATATGGTATTGTCATAGGATTCTGTTGCAGCAATACAGTATATCCTTAGTCTATGGTTGTTTTTCAATTACGTCCAATAAATGTTACCTTTAAAAAAAACATAAAGTTTGTTGAGAGTTAAATATTGCTGCAAATAACACTTTATCCAGGGGTTAGTGTATCTTTAGATGGCCTCGCTACCTCTTGTGCAAAATACAAACTCATCCCTGTACCAGTTCAAAATATAATCCAAATAATTATATTAAAGTTTGAAATTCCTAAAAGGCTCATAGGAAAAAAAGCTGGAACACTTCAGGCTGGTTTCACACCAGAAACCAACGTCAGTGCTGCGGTGCGTCATAATCCGTATTGGATCAATATCCCCATCAAATTATTATGTATCTGTTACTAGAGGAAGCAATTTATCTGCAAATGTAATTATTTGTATTTGCTATATTTCAGATCTACTGTATTTATAGAAAGATAAAGCACACCTGAAGTGAGAGTGATAGGTCGACTGCCCGACTGACATATTTATTTCCTTTTTAACAATCCCAGTTGCCTGGCAGTCCTGCTGATCTTTCTGGCATCTGTGTGTCTGGATCACACCTGAAACAAGCATTCAGCTAAGCATACCTATGATTCAGCCTCCGGGAGATTTGGGCGCAGGGTAAAGCCGATAATCCTCTCACCTGCTCCTACACAAGTCCGAGCGGTGCTAATTACTATTCCCTCTCCAGGCCACCATGGATAGTGGGGAATTATGTAATTCGGCTTCCAGCTATTGCTGGCTGCTGAATTACAGTGTTTTTGTAGTAATTTGCGCTCTGTCTTTTCATTACGGCCAAATTACTCACTGAGTGCTGCTATAGCTGAAATTCCTATTACGGCCAATGGTGGCGCCGGCTGCGTCCAAATCTCCTGTGCTGTTTTTTTTTACAGAGCTTGTCAGCTAATCCGGATGTCAGAAACATCTGCTCTGCATACTTGTTCAGTGTCTATGGCAAAGGGCATTGGTAGCAGAGGATCAGCAAGACAGCCAGGCAATATAGGCAATATGTATCAGCCTCCATATCCATGCATAATAACAGGTCTTTTTACATCAGCAGTATGTGATGTTAACATACAGTTTACGTGATTGCCAGCATACTTAATTTCCCTATATGCCCTGCATGATATGCTCATGCCGTACTCCACAGAATGACATGCGTCCTCGATTAATATCTTTTTTACCTTCCAAACTGACTCCAGTACATGATGTGTTCTCTTTCTACACAGCCATTTCATACGTGGATGTTTGTAGACTGGTAGGCACCACTTTGTAATGTATTACTGTAATAAGTCTGAACGATTTTAGTCATCACCTTGTCATGGTGAAAAATAACAAATCTGCAATTATTGAGCAGAACATGATTCTACAATTTGGCCAAGCACAACTGGACCAACCCAAACATCAGGACATGTGGTATAGCTGTTGGAGCCCATTACTTCCAGAAAGTCATGCTGTGGCTACTAGACACTAACATGCCTTCATCTTCTCAGAGGTTTGCTTCCAAGTGTGTGGACTACTGCCACCACTCAGAAAAAAAAAAGCTTTTAGAACAATTTTATTAACACAGCACAAATACTAGCATTTTATTTACTACTGGTGCAATGTGTTGTGTTGCTCATTGACTTTACTAAAAGGTAACTTTTTCTGATTTGGCTAACCCTCAGATTTGTGCCATCTGCCTGAAAATATTGGTCCACAGGAAACCAGATTGGTGGGCTAAAAGAAAAGAAAACCCTCTAATACAATCTTCCATTCGTGCCTATGAATCGTCTGCTGGGAGATTTGGGCGCAGGGTAACGCCAATAAACGGTTTACCCTGCTCCTGCACAAGTCCCAGCGGCGTTAATTACTATTTCCCCTCCAGGTTGCCATGGATAGTGGGGGTAAGGTGTAATTTGTTTTCCGGATATTGCTGGCTGCCGAATTACACTGTTTTTGTAGTGATTTATGCTCCGTCTTTTGACATCGCCCATATCACTCAGTGAGCACTGCTATAACCGAAATTCCTTTTACGCCCTATGGTGGCGCCGGCTGCACCCAAACCTCCTGGGCTGTTTTCCCAGCGTACGCATTCCACAAACTGCTCTCCATATGCAGCAATTATTTTCTAGATCTGGTGATGGCCAGAAAGACTGAAATAGGTGAATGTATATTAAAATAGATTTTCAAGAACATTGCAGCGCAAGTCATGTGTGGTGTTCTGATAGTGCTAAGTGTTTTAGAGATAAACATTGTGTACTATATGTTTCAAAGTCATGTATTCTCTTTATATTTTTAGTCATTTAATATTCCATTATGGCAAGTTCATTAAGCACCTACCATGCTACCATGTCAAATGCCAAGACAAGTCAAATTGTATTCACTACAGGGTATAATGTTTGCAGGAAATTGTACTTGTACCTTAAAGGACACCCGAGGTGAAAATAAACTAATGAAATAAACAATTGTATCTATCTTCCTTCTCCTAAAAAAGACTTTTTAAGATGTTCCACAGTTTTATTTTATGTTTAAATCTACTTTTTAAGTTTTAACTGTTTAATTGTTTTTGCTCAATGTCACAAGAGCCCCACTGGCCGTGAACACGCAAAACCGTCCGATCCGATTCTAGCACACAGATTGAGAGCTATGGACGCAATCTGCGTAGAATTGGCGGAGTTTGAGCGTCACGACGCAGTAGGGAGCCTGTGAGGTTACGAAAATACACTTTTACTCCAACCCAGGGGTAGATTTGCCACCATCTCTGTTTTCTATCAGCCCAGAGAAAACTGCTAACTGGCTATAGACCTGTGAAACAAACAACCGGTTAAAACTGTGCAATTCCTATCTATCTATCAAAACAGTAGCGTCCCTTCGGAAGTTTAGGTCTCGTCTGTGTATACTGAATAGAAGGTTTTACTGAGAGGTAAAGACCTTTTAAAAAGCCTTTATTTGTTACAATATAAATAATTAATATATACAGACAATCGTGAACAATTAAACGATGAGAGACAGTGATAACACAGTACATAAAAGAAAAAGGGATAAAAAGAACGAATACTTATGATTCTGTGGAAAGTCCGTTCGGGAAAAGACAAAGTTCCTTTGTTGCAGTTAGTTCGCAATATGGCCGAACCACATGGCCGTTGCTCCGCCTGCAAGATGGCCACTGCTATTTCCCCAAGCAGTGGCAGTCTTTTCGGTATGATGGAAAGTGGGGGAATTGGCTGGGGGTCCTCATGCAATCAGTTTTGAGCACTGACATTTCTGGGCGGAGTCTCAAGCTCAGCCCAGGGGCGTGTCAGGCAGTGAGTTCTCAGGGGAGGAACTTCCAGCCATCCACAAAATATGTCCAATTTCATACCCCGCCGGGGTTTTGTCGCACATGCAAACCGATTTCATATTCAGATTGGGCTGAGAATACACGTTCATAGGACATCAAACTTGCAATATTTGGGGCGCACGGGGACCCCATTATTCATATCTCAGCCCCTGCTCGGGTTACCTGGCTATGTCTAGTATCACCATATTCTACAGAATTAGGGAAACAAAATTATGTAATTTTCATATTCCTCCCATGGATGGTATTTGCAAAATGTGACAAAGTTATCAACACCATGCATTCCATACTCAGTTTAGTCGGTGCCGTCAAGACTGGGAGGAATGTAGGTGTCAATAGACCTCATGCTGTGCTAGCTTCCCCTGTTGAATAGACTCTGTTGGTATTTCAGCTCTGCCCAATTAGCACATTAGTGTCACCAGAGCTTTTCCGGGAGCCTTAACAGGATTTCTTGCTAAACCAGGTTGCTTTAGCCATATGCTAACGCAGGCCCATTCAGCCCTCATGGCAAAAGGGGGGGGGGAAGGCAGGAAGGAAAAACTTCTATTTTAAAAATAAAGAATGTCAGTTTTCCGATCACGGTTGCGATCGGACAATCGGCCGCGAATCCTCGGACGACTGGGCGTCGCCCGGCGTCACACCTCCCCCTTCCCGAGCTCTGCTCAGGGAGGTGTCAACAGGACGCCTTCCGTAGCAGCTATTGGCGCTGTTGGGTCGGGTTCCCCCTGACACCGCGACAGCCCATCAGCGTTTTGGTGTCGGCTGCCTGCTTTGTGTTGGATCGTAAAGTCGTACTGCTGCAATGACAGGCTCCACCGTAGGAGCTTGCCGTTGGTTCCAGCAGTACGGTTTAGCCAACTCAGGGGATTGTGATCAGTGACGATCGTGAAGGAGCGGCCGTACAGATACGACTGCAGTTTCTGTAGGGCCCACACGATCGCCAGGCACTCCTTTTCAGTTGTGGAGTAGGCTACCTCTCGGGGCAGGAGCTTCCGGCTCAGGTAGAGGATAGGGTGTTCATCCCCCTTTCCATCCACCTGGCTGAGGACTGCGCCGAGACCGTAGTCAGAGGCATCGGTTTGCACCACAAACCGACGACTGAAGTCTGGGGCCTGAAGCACAGGGGCGCTTGCGAGGGCCTGCTTCAAGGCCTGGAAGGCATTCTCGCAAGCGGGGGTCCAGCTAACAACCTTGGGGTGCTTCTTGCTAGTGGCATCGGTCAGGGGCTTCGCCAGTGTACTATAGGCGGGAACAAATTTCCTATAGTAGCCGGCGGTCCCCAGGAACGCCTGGACCTGCTTTTTCGTGATAGGTCGAGGCCATGCCAGGATGGCGTCCACCTTTCCCGTGTCAGGTTTCAGGGTGTTACCCCCCACCCGGTGACCTAAGTACTGCACCTCGGTCATGCCAATCTGACACTTACTCGGTTTAACCGTCAGATTGGCCATGGCCAGCCTCTCTAGTACCTGGGACAGGTGTTTGAGGTGTTCTTCCCAGGTGGGGCTGAACACCGCAATGTCATCCAGATACGCTACAGCGAACCCTTGCATTCCCTCTAGCAGGTCGTTCACGGCCCGCTGAAACGTGGCGGGGGCGTTCTTCATCCCAAAGGGCATCATCGTGAACTCGAAGAGGCCGAAAGGGGTGATGAAGGCCGACTTTTGCCTCGCGTCAGGTGCAAGTGGTATCTGCCAATACCCCCGGCTCAGATCCATGATTGATAGGTACCTGGCTGATGCCAGTGTATCTAGCAGCTCATCAATGCGAGGCATGGGGTAGGCGTCTGTAGTGGTGATGGCGTTCAGTTTCCTGTAGTCTACGCAGAACCGAGTTGTCTGGTCCTTCTTGGGGACCAGGACAACAGGGGCTGCCCAGGCACTACTGGACTTTTGAACCACCCCTAACTCCAGCATCTCCCTCACCTCCTTCTGCATGTCCGCCTGTACCTCGGGAGAGACACGGTAAGCGGATTGCCTGATGGGGGGATGGGTACCTGTATCTACCCCATGCACCGCCATACTGGTCCGCCCCGGGATACCGGAGAAGGTGTGCTGGTACTGGCCCAGCACCTTCTGTAACTGCTCTTGCTGGGCTGAGGCGAGCTGTGGATTGACGTTTAGGTCGCCGTCCACATCTCGTACGTCAGCCAGCAGGTCTAACAGGGGGTCTGCCTCTCCCTGCTCTAACCGGCTGCACACTGGCAGCGCATACTGGGTCCTGTCATGGTGGGCCTTCAGCATGTTTACATGAAAGCTCTTCTGCTTCCTGCCCCCCATGTTCACTAGATACGTCAGAGGGTTTAACCGCTGCACTACAGTAAAAGGCCCCTCCCAGGCTGCTTGCAGCTTGTTCTGCCTCACGGGAAGAAGGGCATATACCTTGTCACCCACATCAAATGACCGCTCTCCAGCAGTGCGGTCGTACCATGCTTTTTGTTTGGCCTGAGCCTGGGCCAGGTTGTTGGTCACTACTGCGGACAGGGACTCCATTTTGTCCCTGAACTTGAGGACGTAATCGACCACGGAGACATCAGTGGGGTCGCCCTTGCCCTCCCATGTCTCCCGCATCAATTGTAAGGGTCCTCGGACATTCCTCCCATACAGGAGTTCAAACGGGGAAAACCCGGTTGACTCCTGCGGCACCTCCCTGTACGCAAACAACAGATGAGGCAGGTATCGTTCCCAGTCCCCACCTTGCGACTCAACAAACGTGGTCAGCATTTGCTTCAGCGTCCCGTTGAACCGTTCACACAGTCCATTGGTCTGCGGGTGGTAGGGACTGGAGACAATGTGCGTCATGTGTATCTTTTTGCACAGGGCCTCCATGAGTTCGGACATAAACTGGGATCCCTGATCGGAGAGCATCTCCGCAGGGAACCCGACTCGGGAGAAAATGTTAAGTAGCGCGTCTGCTACCTTGTCCGCCCTCAGGGAGGAAAGCGCCATGGCCTCAGGATAGCGGGTGGCGTAATCCACCACCGTCAGGATGTACCTTTTGCCACTGCTGCTGGGAGTGGGCAATGGTCCAATTATGTCGACTGCCACTCTGTGAAAGGGCTCACCTATGATTGGCAGTGGACACAAGGGAGCCTTGCGGGGGTTCCCAGCCCGTTTTACCTTTTGGCAAACAGTACATGAGCGGCAATAGTTGGTCACATCGATCCGCATCCTGGGCCAGTAGAAATGACCCTGGATACGGTCAAGTGTCTTGTGGATTCCCAAGTGCCCTGCCAGGGGAATGTCATGTGCGGACTTCAGCACATGCCCCCGGAAGGCACTGGGTACCACAAGCAACTTGGTACCCACACTTGTTTCACCTTCGGTGGGCTGTACAGGCTCGCTGTACAGCTTACCACCTTCCCAATATACCTTGAAGGTATCTTCATTCGTGAGGGGCTCCGAAGCCTGCCTTCTGAGTGCCTCGAGGCTAGGGTCAGTCTGGAGTGCTTGCACAAATGCAGCACTCTCGCTCTCAGCCAGCTGGCCCGTGGCATATGCAGTTAGTGGCTGAAGGCTACCATCCCTGTGGTCAGAGGAGGGGGAGGAGGCCGGAACCTCTTCCACCTGCTCTGAGCCCAGGTTCTGAGCAGCGCGGCTGCGTGTTACTGCCAGTACAGGTACACCTTCAGACTGGCACATACTGGCATTACTCACATCCTGGCTGCATGCATGAATTACAGTGACAGGTACAACAACATTTTCATCACAAACAATCGGTATATCAAACACAGGTACCTGTGACACAGGTACTATTGGACTCGGTACCCCTGGACTGGGCACATTCAACCCACCTCCCCCCTGTTCTTGCCCCTTGGTGCAAAGTACCTTAGTGTGGGCGGAGAGTCCGTCTCCCTCCTGGCAGTCTGAGGGGCTTGGGGCAGGTTCATAATAGGACACAAGCTTGCCCAGGTCGGTCCCCAACAAAACTGGGACCGGCAGTTGGTCCAGGACCCCAACAACCTTCTCTTGAACCCCCACCCCCCAATCGATGGACACCCGAGCCTGGGGAATGCGAGAAAGAGTGCCCCCCACTCCAGTGGGGGTAAGGTATTTGTCAGGGAGGATATTTTCCGTCGGGACCAGGTGCGCACGCACCAGGGTGACATCCGCTCCAGTGTCGCGGAAACCGGTAACAAGCTGGTCGTTCACTGTAACCAGCTGGTGGTTGCTCGTAGCGGAGTGGATCCCTCTCCCACCTGCGAACATGACGTTGTTGGGTGCTCCCGGCTGGGGTGCGCTGGCTGGCGGCAGTTGCCGTGGGCGAGGTGTAGGTGGTGCAGGAGCTGGCGCTGTCTGCCTCCGCTCCGGGCAGTTAAACTTCATGTGTCCGGGCTTGCGGCAAAAGTGACAGGTGATGCCCTCTGTTACTGCAGGCCTGGACGCAGCAGCTGCGCTGGAGGGCCTCTGGGGCGCACGGCTCACAGAGGTAGGAGAGTCTGCAAAATTGTGGGACTGACCTCCTCTCCAGCTAGATGGGGCAGTCCTGCGGGTCTCCGGCACCCTGGTCGTTGCAAAGGTCTCAGCGAGGTCTGCAGCGACCGTCGCTGACGCCGGTCGGCGCTCCAGCACAAACTGGCGTACATCAGCCGGGCAAATGTTCAGAAACTGCTCCAGGACGATTAAGTCCTCCAGGACACCGTAAGACCCTTTAGTGAGGCCTAGCGTCCACTGGCGGAGTGTGGTGAGCAGACTGCTGACCACATCTTGATAAGAATCAGTAGATTTTTTCTGCCAGGACCTGAACCTTTTCCGGTAGGCTTCTGGCGTCAGCTGGTACTTAGTGATTATAGCCTCCTTTATAGCGGTATAATCATTGTCCTTTTCCACAGGCAGCTCTGAGAAAGCATCAAGCGCTTTGTAGCGCAGCAAGGGTGTCAGATGTCTGGCCCACTGGTCTTGGGACAGACGATACTGACGGCAGGCCTTTTCAAAAGACCTCAAAAACAAGTCAATGTCAGTGTCCTTTTCGATAATAGCAAATTTAAATTTTGCACTTACTGGAGCGGCAGTCCCTTCAGCAGGGAGGCTGGGCGTTGAACTCCGGCTGGCTTGCTGCACTTTCGCCATGTTCAGCTCATGCTGTCGTCTCTCCCGCGCCTCTGCAGATTGGCGTTCCTCTCGCTTTTGCTCCGCCATGTACTGCAGGTACTTGTCCACATCAGTTTCCATCAGCTTTTGCAATGCCTGCTGCATTACTGGATCAACATAACTGGACAGTCCAGTACTGGCCGGTTCCAGGCGAGTACTTTCAGGGGTTCTGGGGTCGGGGATCACACTGACAGCCTCCTGCGTATCTGTTGCCGCATTGCCCGCGGGTTGCTCAACCTCGGTACGCACAGGATCTTCAGTCTCTGGTTCCCCTCGACTTGCGTTAGATGAGCCGGTGTCCTCCACAGTGGACACCTCCAGCGTCCGCAGATTCTGGCTATCCCATCGGTACAAGTCCGTTATCAGGTCCTGCTGTTTCTTGCCGCGGATGTCCATGCCTCTCGCCTCGCACAGACTCTGCAGGTCGGATAGGACCATGACCTTGTAATTCCCGGACATTTCCATGCCAAATAAAAGAAAACTTAGGGGAGGGGTACTGGTTACACAGTCTCTCTGTATATATGAAAAATATATTGCACTCAGTCACTACCAACGAATTAGTTCGTTTCTCGATAGGGCTAATTCGATAGCCCTACCTGAGATACTATCAGCACACACAGATCCCAAACGCTGCCGACCACTGTCACAAGAGCCCCACTGGCCGTGAACACGCAAAACCGTCCGATCCGATTCTAGCACACAGATTGAGAGCTATGGACGCAATCTGCGTAGAATTGGCGGAGTTTGAGCGTCACGACGCAGTAGGGAGCCTGTGAGGTTACGAAAATACACTTTTACTCCAACCCAGGGGTAGATTTGCCACCATCTCTGTTTTCTATCAGCCCAGAGAAAACTGCTAACTGGCTATAGACCTGTGAAACAAACAACCGGTTAAAACTGTGCAATTCCTATCTATCTATCAAAACAGTAGCGTCCCTTCGGAAGTTTAGGTCTCGTCTGTGTATACTGAATAGAAGGTTTTACTGAGAGGTAAAGACCTTTTAAAAAGCCTTTATTTGTTACAATATAAATAATTAATATATACAGACAATCGTGAACAATTAAACGATGAGAGACAGTGATAACACAGTACATAAAAGAAAAAGGGATAAAAAGAACGAATACTTATGATTCTGTGGAAAGTCCGTTCGGGAAAAGACAAAGTTCCTTTGTTGCAGTTAGTTCGCAATATGGCCGAACCACATGGCCGTTGCTCCGCCTGCAAGATGGCCACTGCTATTTCCCCAAGCAGTGGCAGTCTTTTCGGTATGATGGAAAGTGGGGGAATTGGCTGGGGGTCCTCATGCAATCAGTTTTGAGCACTGACATTTCTGGGCGGAGTCTCAAGCTCAGCCCAGGGGCGTGTCAGGCAGTGAGTTCTCAGGGGAGGAACTTCCAGCCATCCACAAAATATGTCCAATTTCATACCCCGCCGGGGTTTTGTCGCACATGCAAACCGATTTCATATTCAGATTGGGCTGAGAATACACGTTCATAGGACATCAAACTTGCAATATTTGGGGCGCACGGGGACCCCATTATTCATATCTCAGCCCCTGCTCGGGTTACCTGGCTATGTCTAGTATCACCATATTCTACAGAATTAGGGAAACAAAATTATGTAATTTTCATATTCCTCCCATGGATGGTATTTGCAAAATGTGACAAAGTTATCAACACCATGCATTCCATACTCAGTTTAGTCGGTGCCGTCAAGACTGGGAGGAATGTAGGTGTCAATAGACCTCATGCTGTGCTAGCTTCCCCTGTTGAATAGACTCTGTTGGTATTTCAGCTCTGCCCAATTAGCACATTAGTGTCACCAGAGCTTTTCCGGGAGCCTTAACAGGATTTCTTGCTAAACCAGGTTGCTTTAGCCATATGCTAACGCAGGCCCATTCAGCCCTCATGGCAAAAGGGGGGGGGGAAGGCAGGAAGGAAAAACTTCTATTTTAAAAATAAAGAATGTCAGTTTTCCGATCACGGTTGCGATCGGACAATCGGCCGCGAATCCTCGGACGACTGGGCGTCGCCCGGCGTCACACTCAATGATACATTCATTGTTCAGTGCCAGAGCTAAAATGTATGAACTATTGAACCTTTTTATCTCTTTCCTGCTCTCAGAAGCCATTTTCTGCTAGGAAAGTGTTTTATATCGGAATTTCTAATCAGTGAGGGTCCCACTGTAGTCACTTCCTGTCTGAGTCAGCACTGAGTCAGCCACTTACATACCTAATATTTAACTCTTTCAGGCAGAGAAAGAAAAAAAGGAACACAGCCTAGTTATTTGTGTGCTAGGCACTGTACATACACACGTCTATCTCATCATGTCACATGTCACCTCGGGTATCCTTTAAGCCTTCCCAATCTGCATTTTTAACCAACATGATTATTCATTTTAAATCTAGCCCTATTTGGGTATCTATTATTTATGATAATAAAAAGCGACAGATATTTTGACTATTTGATACAATTATTGCTCCTATGTAGGTAGGTACCTGATTTTTCAGTCTAAAGTAGAAGTCACATGGAAGCAGCTACTCTGGTCCAGTATTTCTGCCTCTTTCTCTGGCACTTCTTTAAGGCCAGATAAAGGAATCTTCTTTACCTGCCTACATTAGTGGCTTGTACCACCTTTCTTCAGGGCACCATATTTTTTCTAGCACTTCATTTAAGCTCTAAGGAAGGTAAAATTAAAAATCCCTATCACTATGGCCTAGTGTTGACTAGCTCAGTACTAGCTTATCACTTTTACTGCCCTGACCTCATCTCTCTTAGGTAGTGGTATATGAGACCTTATATTTGCTGCACCAGGGACAATCTAGCATTAGCTGGATTCGCTGTTTCTAGCTCTGACAGGTCTTTAGCTTCCATAGACTAATGTTAGGCACTTGCCATCTACTGTTAAGCTAAATACTTATGAAAGATGGATCATGGAACTTGTGCCAATGGTTGATTGTTTCCCCAATCCATCTTTCAAGATCACAGAGTTTGAAAATGAATGTTCAAATGGACTTTTGCAGAAATCAAAATAGAACAATATTTCACAGTTCTTTTTCACCTATTTTTTGGAGAATGCATAGTGCTGAAAATTTATTTTAAACAGAAGATGAAAAATTATCTTCTAGGCGAAAACATAAGAGAAAAAGTGAATTGAATAAGCGCCGTAGTGAGTAAATGAGTTAGCAGACTAGTCAACAGATCCTTAACATAGATTGCTTTTGTAAAGAATAAAGGAGATACTGTGAATCCCCCATAAGGAAATAGACTAGTCTAAAACCTTTGATATTTTTATTACAGTACCTACTGTAAGTGACAGGAACATGATTTATGGTTAATTTTATAAAGACATGCACTTTTTATAAGTATGTGTACACATATATTTTAAATCTTACAATTTATCCCGATAGTGTTCCTTTCAGTCTCAAAGTATTTTCATATTAACTAGCATAGTGAGACATTTGCAGGGAAATAATGCTAGTTATTTGAATTTCACCCAGTACTTCTTTAATGTGTCTGCCAGATGGACCTCAGATGGTGACACCTATTCCGAGTCCCTATATTTTTTACATACATTTCCCCAGCTTTAATATCCTAATTTAACGCCATAAACCACAGTCTCCAACATCATTACAAGTCATGTTGTGCAGGCAGCTTTAAAGCTATGTAAACTCTGTCAGACATGTAATGGATCTGCCTAATTGTAAAATAATCTCACAATTACATTACGCCTCTCTAAAGTGGTTCCAAGTGGCAGATCAAACAGGCACCAAAGAAAATAACCACAAAACAGTTGATTTGTTTGACTTAAGTTTGTGTGCATACGGATTATTTGTAATAGAAAAATGACAACTCGCTGCACTGTCAGAGCTGCAGCCAGCTGTGAAGTATAATATTTTTGTAACTTGAGGAAGCTGAATGAAGCTAAATAACTTCTACTCTGGATTCAAATTTGAACAGATTAATTGCACCTATGCAAAATGTATTCAGTGTTTTGTTATTATTCTGTTCTTCAAAAGGGTGAGTTCTAGGCTTGATTATGATCCCACTGAGAGATCACATTTTCATATGACGACATGTTTTACAGAGTAACAACATTACTATGCAAATGTATTAAGGTACATTTTAGCACCTCTTTGGCTATTCAAAGATGAAAGTCTCTTTCATTCAGAATGATTTGACAGTTCCAGGAACATGGGATTGAGCTCGCCACCTCTACTACATGCATTGCAAAATGATTATGTAAAGATGTTATCACACTATAAATTTATTCTATGGACCTAGTTTAATGGAAGGAGTAAAACGGAAACTATTTTGCTGTATAGCTAAGGCAACAATAATAAATGGTGTAGAAGATCTGATCCGGGCTTAAATGCCAAAATCCAAGGGCAAAAGTTTTCCTAGTCCATTCTAGACATTCATCATTCTATCTATGTACTGTATAATCTCCTTTATTTGCTGATATCAAATAAATCAGTCCTAAAGTACAATCAGAAGCTCCTTTATTAGTTGCTTCCCTGTAGCACAAGGTACCCTGTGGTACAAGATCGGACAGCATCAAGAGAGCTAACTCATAGACTCACCAAGAGTCTGATATGACTGAATGGATAACATCATCATCATCCCCTGTAGCACAGACATTAAAGGAATAGTGAATTGACACTTGACATGATGAGATAGAAACAGGGCAGGATTTTTACAAAAGGCACTGCAGGCTCATGTCTATAGGCACCTTATAGGGCAGAGGTGGCTCCCATAATACCTCCCCCCCCCCATTCCCCCATAATCTATACCTGGCCACATTATAGTGTAATGGTTAAGGGCTCTGCCTCTGACACAGGAGACCTGGGTTCGAATCTCGGCTCTGCCTGTTCAGTAAGCCAGCACCTCTTCAGTAGGATACCTTGGGCAAGTCTCCCTAACACTGCTACTGCCTAGAGAGCACGTCCTAGTGGCTGCAGCTTTTGCACTTTGAGTCCACCAGGAGAAAAGGGTGATATAAATGTTCTGTGTTTGTTTGTTTTGTTTGTATGCACTCAGCATTGCACAGTGTGTGTAGACATAGAGGAAGCGCGCACTGCTACAAGTGTTTATACTTACCTGGGTCATCCTCCAGCCCTCTGTAGGCCGCTGGCTCCTTTACCATCCTCCTGGGCTGATCCGGTCCTCCCCTGTCCTGCCCGGTTAAAGACTTTGAATGTTTGACATGTGCCACCGTGCATGCACAGTTGTTTTGGACTACCACTCTGGACAGCAAAGGAACAGACAGGCCCGGAAGCACGACAAGGGAGCCCATGGCCTACAGAGAGCTGGAGGAAGCCCCAGGTAAGTATAAATGCTTGTAGTTAGAGAGGGTCTCAGGTTTCCTTTAAAAGGTGAAGGGGGGTATAGAATGGTTATTGTCCATGCTGCATTCTGCCTGTGGGGAGGGTATTGCTGAGGCCAGGGGCTACTTGGGAGAAGTGCCTCAAGGGAGAAAGGGGGGGGGGGGAGTTGGATGGATCCACAGGAGGTAAGCTTTGTTGGGAGAGGGGTTTCTTGTCTAGGGTATATAGCGTTTATAATCCAAAATTTTCACCAGCACTCCACTGCACTCCTAAGATAGTTCACTCAATAAAATTTTCAACAAGAAATTCACTCACCAGACCCTCTCTACAAAGGCCTGTTTGGATGTTGAGGGTATCAGCTCCCCTCCTGCTTCACTGGCACCTCTCCTCACAACAAACAGACTATTACGTAACCAAAGTGGGCACTACTCCTGGGGCTGCAGAAGGGCCTGGGGACTAAGGGAGCCCACCTCTCTATTGATAGCAGAGCAGCGGAGAAAAAATACCAACTTTAGCTTCGGGTCCTCTTGTCTCTCTTCTTCACTGCTACTATTCAGTGTGCAGCAGCATTCCTCCATCGGGGTCCCAAATGTATGTCATGTGACTATGGGAGCTAATGTAGAAATATTTCTCCCAGGTGAATGGCTGCAGTGAAGAGGAGTCTAGAGTACCCAGACTTTGACTGTCTGCCTTCCACTAGAATCAGTCAATCCCTGTCTGCCAGTAAAATTGACCGATCACTGCCTGCCTGCCACTAGAATCAGCGGATCACTACCAATGTGCTACTAGAATCAACCAATACCTACCAGCTGGTGATTAGAATAGCTAAATAACCAAGGTAATTAAGTCAGGTAAGTAGTTGTAAGCTGTTCAAATCTGATTTGCCCCTGCTAAAGCTCATGTGGTTTTGATCTTTTCTCAGCTGAAATGATCATTGGTTGAAGGTGTTAAGTGAAAAACTAGTGTATAAGGGTGGCCATACATCAGGCAACTTGGCGGCTGATTGACCATCCATTTTGATCATTATAATCAAATCGGATGAAAATCGGTACAGCCAAGTGCATGACGATTGACGATGCGATAATTTCGGATCAAAATTTGTCGTATTAATCGGTTGGACATGCTGCAACATGTTGGGCCATCGTAGTGGGCCAGTGCACGGCGGTAACAACGAGCGATGTCGGGACAAGGAACGAAACCCCCGACGACGCTGTCCCCCCTAATGCTACCTGTGCCCCTACCCCCTGCTGTCCAGTGCATTATATATTACCTGTCTGCGACCGGCGCTAGCTCCGGGCGCTGTCCTGTCCATACTGCGTACATGTGGGCGCGTATGTGACTTCACACATGCGCCCACATTACTCCGCCAACCACGTGGGGCAGGTGCATGGACGGTGACACTGACAAGTGGTGGACACGGACACCTAATGTATAGTGCATGGGGGAAAGGGACCATTGAACATTAGAGAAGACAGTGTCAGGACGGCGAGACGGGTGATTTCAGCATGAAATTGATCAGGAATCAGTCTGTGGTGTATGGGCAGGCAAAAGATCTCTCTTTGATCAGAGAGAGCTCTGTCTATTGGCTGATAGAGATGGCTCAAACCTCAGATTTTGGCTTCGCGGACCGCGGACGTGAACTTCCGCATAAGTTCGCGAACTCGGCGAACCACAATAGACTTCAATGGGCAGGTGAACTTTAAAAACTACAAACGCTGTTTCTAGCCACAAAAGTGATGGAAAAGATGTTTCAAGGGGTCTAACACCTGGAGGGCGCATGGCGGAGTGGCATACACGCCAAAAATTCCTGGGAAAATTACGGATTTGACGCAGAGCAGGGTTATAATCCCTAAAGGGCAGAAATCACATTGCATTCCTAAATTGGAGGCATAAAGTGCGTGAAAACATCTTATGTGTGTATACATGGATCGGGTAGTGTACGTAGTGTACTGCTTCACACTGACAGACCAAACTCACTGTGTAACGCACCGCAAACAGCTGTTCGTGTAGTGATGGCCGTGCTGGACTGGTGCGCACCATGGCGAGAGTGCAGGCGGTGGCGGTTTTCAAGCCCATATGGTCGGGCTTAGGTAGCTCAATGACAGAACAACAGTGACTGTCCAGCTGATCGAATTTGGTCTGTCCACAATGAAGCAACAACCTTATTATCTAGGGTCAAGTGTGGCCCCCAACACACTCATTTAGCCGGTCATTGCTTCATTGTGATACGCAAGCCCCTTCACTGTGGCAAGGTAACAATCACGAAGGGGAATTTACACATGTACATGCATTTTGTTTTGTTGTTGCAGCAGCAGTGCAGCCAGAAAAATTAGGCATGTACATGCACCAGAAAAATGATTATTCTTTTTGGTAGCGGCCGCTGCTAGCAGTGGCCTTAAAAATTCAGGGATCCACCTGGAGTCCTGGACCCTGTTAGTGGTGGCGGAGAAGGCAGTCAAGCGGCCTGCAGGCAGAGATGCGGTGTGGGGACTGACTTAGTCTTCGGGCAGGCAGCAGCGGCATGCAGGCAGAGATGCTGTGTGGGGACTGACTTAGTCTTCGGGCAGGCAGCAGCGGCCGGGACTGACTGATCAATAACAGATACAGTTGGAAGCTAAGCACAGCTTATAATGATAGACAGTGTGCTGGCTTGTAATAGATAGAAGGCACACACACACACACACCCTCAAAAGGGTTTCCGTTTTGGGGTGGTTTCAGCAATAAAGAACAACCTAGCTAACTGTCCCTGTCTCTCTGTGGGCTGTATGCAGTGTCACCCACAAAGGGAGCTATGGTATAGTACATTCAATCACAGGTACAGTGGAAAGGTATGCACTAGTATAATAGAGTGTGCTGTCACACAGGTACAGAGGAAAGGTATGCACTGGTATAATAGGGTGTGCTGTCACACAGGTACAGAGGAAAGGTATGCACTGGTATAATACAGTGTGCTGTCACACAGGTACAGAGGAAAGGTATGCACTGGTATAATGGAGTGTGCTGCCAGTGGTGGGACTACAAATCCCAGCTGGCCTGGCTGGAAACTGTGTGTGGGCTGTATCTATATGCAGTGTGCCCCACAATCACAGTTATGCTTTAGTAAGTGAAATCACAAATACAGTGAAAAGATATGCAATGGTATGGTAATACCATGTGCTGCCAGTGGTGGGACTACAAATCACTGCTGGCCTGGCAACTGTCTGTGGGCTCTATCTGTGCAGTGTCACCTACAAAGACAGCTATGCTTTAGTAAGTTAAATCACAAATGCAGTGGAAAGATATGCAATGGTAATACAGAGTGTGCTGGGCCTGGCACAGTACAGCAACTAGGCCCAGCTGCGACAGGGCTGTATCTATGCCTGTCTGTGTCACACACACACACACACACACACACACACACACACACACACACACACACACACACACAAAAACACATCCGAAGAATATTAGCTCTCAAAAAAGCTTTTGTGAGGCGTTTTCAGCAACAACATTGAGCGAGGATCAAGTTAACAGCCTAACTAATGCTTTCCCTAGCTCCAAATGTCTCTCCCTTCCTCTCACTATAGCAAGATCAGCAGACTGAGAACATGGCCGACGCTTTGGCGTTTTTATGGGGGGGCGGGGGTCCATGGGTGAGTGCAGCCTGATTGGCTGCCCTGTGTCTGCTGACTGTGATGTAGAGGGTCAAAGTTTAGCCCAATGACGAGGTATAGGAGGCGGGTCAAATGGGCTATGTATTCTCTACCCATCGCGGGTAGCTGATATCCATGCGAACTACCCGCTGGGCGAACCGTTCTGGCCAACTCTATTGGCCGATCTGCCCATACATCATGTGATTTATGGGCACCTTAAAGGTGTACCCCAATGTCACTGACCTCTCCTCCAATAATAGATTGAAGTTGGACCAATGAAATGCCATTGCACCCAGCTATTGCCATTGCACCGACCAGAGGATCCAGTTCAAATTCTTAACCCTAACCTACAAGGCTCTCCACAGTCTCTCTCCCCTGCACATCTCCTCACTGGTTTCCAGATACCAGCCCAGCCACAATCTCAGATCTGCACATGGGCATCTTTTGTCCTCCTCTAGAATTACCTCCTCACATTCACATATACAAGACTTCTCACATGCCTCACCCCTCTTCTGGAATGCCCTTCCATAGCACATCGGTCACCCTCACACCTTTGAAATCTTTAAACGTTCCCTCAAAACTCACCTTTTCCGACAAGTATATGCTCTAAGGCAGGGCTGGGACAAGGTCCACCATCAACAGAGGCTGAGCTGCCCAAGTGCGCCCCCAGAATTAAGATATCCAAAAATAAGGCAGTATTTTTCAACAGGAGAACAGATTTATATAAATTAACAGCAAACAAGTGATATTTCAGGTAATGTAAATGTAACCTGAAATATTTACATTTCAGGTGCCAAAAAATCAGCTTTACTCACCTGGGGCTTTCTCCAGCCCCTTGCAGCCAACTGTCCCACTCTGACCGCTCTGCTCTCCGCCGCTGTCCCGGGTTCCCCGCACGGTGCAGAGGATGACCTTGAGGTTGTCCTTACTGCACCTGCGTGAAGCGCCGCTGTCAATTATGGCCACGATGTCCGCGGCGCACTGCGCAGAAGTACTGCGCCTATGCAGCGGACATTGTGGCCATGATTGACAGCGGTGCTTCACACAGGCGCAGTAAGGACAACCTCAAGGTCATCCTCTGCACCGTGCGGGGAATCCGGGACAGTGGCGGAGAGGAGAAAGCCCCAGGTGAGTAAAGCTAATTTTTTACCTAATGATTCATTGTTCAATCCCATGGATAGCAGTCACCTGAATGACATGATTGATGACAGACCTCTGTCCTGCATTATTGATAATATATGACATAATATTATAATGTGACAAGCACACTGGCTGCACATCTATATCAGCTGCTGATAATACTGTATCCATTTATGGTGCATTATATGATGGATAATATATTAGTGTGTCTGTGCACTGTCACTAATCCATCATATAATGCACCATAAATGGATTCCATATTATCAGCAGCTGATATAGATGTGCAGCCAGTGTTTGTCACATTATGATATTATATATTATATTATCAATAATGCAGGACATACAGGAGCTCAGAGTCAGCTGTGCTTGTCACATTATTATCTAAAATATAAATGCGTGATGGGAGGCATTGGGGGCTTATAATATTATACAATAGAGTAGACCATAATAATGCTGCCTGTGCTGTGTGCCTGTCACACTTACTTTTACTTAATAGGGACAGACTGTCAGCCAGACCGTGGGCCACACAGGGCAGGCTGTTCCCCCGTCAACACAGCCACACTGTCTCCTGCCTGACTCCTCCCTAGCTGCTGATTCAGAGGAGAGGAGACAGCGCGACGTTGAGAGGGGGGCGGGACCCACAGGCTGCCGACGTCACACAGAGAGGCGCACGCTGCTTGGCCGCTCTGTGTGAGAGAGAGAGGGGCTGGCGGCGGCGCACGTTGGAGTCACCAGGACGGTGACCATGGCAACAGGGTAGCGGAGAGCGGAATATTTATGCACTCCGCTCCCGCTTCAGACAGAGACAGCCAGCCAGCATTGTGTGAATAGCGGCGGGCACTGGGCGGCACAGCAGGGCGAGCAGGCAGCACGAATACAGCGGGAGGGGGGGCGGCCAGCCAGAGACAACACATAGTCACAGTCAGACTGCAAGTTCCGCCCCTCCAGAGTGCTAATGACTTCCGCCCCGAGGCTCCAGCCTCGCTGGCCTATGTGTCGGCACGGCCCTGCTCTAAGGCCATTCCCCCTTCAACCTTGCATCAAGTTTTACTCCTTATTGAATAACTCAAATACGCACTGCCTGTATATACACTGCATACTTCCCCACCTCTTGTTTCTCCCCATTCCTTTAGATTGTAAACTCGCAAGGGCTGGGTTTACTTTCAATTTGTAAACTAATTGCAAACAAATTTGAATCAACTGACCAATCCATATTGCCTACCACCACCTTCATATTACTATAATCTACTTATTATTACCTGCTTATAATTAGAAAATATATTTTACAATGTTTGTGTTATTATAATAATTTTCTTGTGATTTATATTATCTCCTTGTTGTTGGTAAGATTAGCCCGTACAGCACAGCCCTGTTATCTGGAAGTTCTGGAACTCAGTCAACCGGAAGTCTCAACTAACCTGCATGCCTGAGTGATAACAGGGACTTTACTTTTGGCGGGTTTAGAGGCTTTTCAAATACGTACCAATCCTCCAGCGATAGCTAGCAGCCTTCATTCAGCACCTAGTGGGCTCCTATCAGCTTCCGGCATGCATGCATGCAAGTCGACGTGTCACCTGACCCGCGGGTCAAGTGACACGCCGGCTTCCGTGCAGGGAGGAAGCCAGAAAGCCACAAGGAGATTGCTAGGTGCTGCAGGAAGGCTGCTAGACATCGCTGGAGGATTGGTAAGTACTTGGGAGGGAGCACTGGGTTAAGGCTGTTGGGGAGGTGCCCAAGATGTATAATAGGGTTAGTGGAACTTAAGTTTTATGGCATTAAATAAAAAAAAAGAGTTTTCTTACCTCAAGTGAAGATTTACATAAGTGGGAAAAAGTTGTTTTTATTGTAAAAAACGGTTATGCTGTAGACTAATTTAGGAAGGGGGGGTTGTGTTTTTTCTTTTTCGGCCGGTTGCTCAAGCAGCCGACAAGCACATATATCCGGCATCAGGCGATTCCTGCTGGTGCTGAATACTCGGGACTTTGCTGTATTTGGTTAATTCTGCATGTCAATGGTAATATCTGCATATTGTTGGTACTCTATACTTGGTAATATCTGCTTTACCTTGTGTGGTTTTATTTCATAAGAGAAGGCGGCGTGACTTGGGGTGTGGCCTGTGCTGAGGGGCAGAGTTTAGGGCGCCAGAACTTCTGTGCTTATAGGCTCCTAAGCTGTAAATACAGCCCTGGATAGGCAAGACATATGTATGTACAGTGCCAAGCACACAAGTAACTATGCTGCACTCCTTTTCTTCTTTTTCTGCCTGAAAGACATTTAGGTATGTAAGTGACAGGTTCTTTCAAGTTGGGAACTAGTCAGACTATAGTGTTATCTTCACTGATAAGGATTACAGACATAAAACTCTTGCCTGGCAGAGAATAGCTTCTGAGTACAGATAAAGATAAAAAAAAAGGTCAATAGTTAATGTATTTTAGCTTCTGGGACACTGAAAGACTGTATCAGTCATATGAGACAATACATATTTTTTAGCTGATACACAGAACTGTGGGAATATAAAACATAATTTTATGAGAAGGCGGATAGACACAATAGTTTTTCTCATCAGTTTATTTTCACCTCGGGTTTCCTTTAAGGGCTATAGCCTGCAGTCTTCTCAGACACCTGTGTCCACGTTCTGGCCTTTCCCCTTGTAGTTTCTATAAAGAGGTCCACTTGCAGATGATGCCTAGCCAAACTAAATATTATCCCTGGCCACAGAGCCTCCTGTCAACTTCTTTTGCTACACTACTTGAAGTCGCTAGGCCAATATTTTTTAAATGGAGCATTTGATTTGTTTGACACAGAAAAGGACCATCTACTTGCTTTGCTTAACAGTGAGATGTTACATTTAGAGATGGCCCGGACGGTACGACCGCGAACCGATTCGCGCGAACTTCGGTGGTTCACGTTCCCGGTGAATCGCGAACTATATGCGAGTTTGACCCGCCCCCTATACTACATCATTAGGGTCAACTTTGACCCTTTACATCACAGTCAGCAGACACAGGGTAGCCAATCAGGCTACACTCCCTCCTGCTCCCCCCCCCCCCCAGGCAGCGTCAGCCTTTTCACTCACTCGTGTGGCTGCAGTAATTAGAGAAGGGAGAGAACCTGCTGTAGACATAGGGAAAGCTTAGTTAGGCTCTTCTGTTAGGCTTGTTAGCTTGCTCCTTGCTGATATTTATTGCTAAAAAGCACCCCTCAACAGCTCTTTTGAGAGCTAATGTTGTTCTTGTGATTTTTTTTTGTGTGTGTGTGTGTCGCACAGACACTTGTGTTGCATATACAGCCCTGTCAGTAAGTCGCAGCTGGCCCTTGGCCCCTTGGTAATTCTTACAGTGCCACTGCCAGGCCCAGAAAATTCAGTGACTACCTGTGTGTGTGACAGCTGCACATTTGTAATACCAATAACTGCATACCTACCTGTTCAGTGCACCTACTTACGTGAGCACACGCAGTGTTATATACCACCAGTCACTGCACCTGTTCATGGTACCTGTGTGTGTGACAGCTGCACATTTGTAATACCAATCACTGCATATCTACCTGTCCAGTGCACCTACCTACGTGAGCGCACGCAGTGTTATATACCACCAGTCACTGCACCTGTTCCCGGTACCTGTGTGTGTGTGAAAGCTGCACATTTGTAATATCAATCACTGCATACCTACCTGTTCAGTGCACCCACCTATGTGAGCGCGCGCAGTGTTATATTATATACCAGTCACTGCACCTGTACCTGCATGTGTGACAGCTGCATATTTGTATTACCAATCACTGCATACCTACCTGTTCAGTGCACCTGCCCGCGTGATCGCACGCAGTGTTATATTATATACCAGTCACTGCACCTGTTCACGGTACCTGTGTGTGTGACAGCTGCACATTTGTAATACCAATCACAGCATACCTACCTTTTCAGTGCACCCACCTACTTGAGCGCACGCAGTGTTATATTATATACCATTCACTGCACCTGTTCACGGTACCTGTGTGTGTGACAGCTGCACATTTGTAATACCAATCACTGCATACCTACCTGTTTAGTGCACCTACCTACGTGAGTGCACGCAGTGTTATATACCACCAGTCACTGCACCTGTTCACGGTACCTGTGTGTGTGACAGCTGCACATTTGTAATACTAGTCATTAGATCCTAATAGACAAGATGACCAAGGGGACAGTTCAGAGGGGGAGTCAGAGAGGAGTAGGAGGAGACAAGTTGCTGAAAGAAGCAGGGGGAGCTTGTCATCAGAAACAGCTGGTGGCAGTGTCCGGTGCCATGTATCGCCACCTATGGACAGCCAGCCAGCCAACATGACCTTCAACGTCAGCTGCTGATGCCACCATAGTGCCCATACCCCTGGGCTCAGCGGTGTGGAAATTTTTTTGTGTGTCTGCCTCAGGTCAGAGCAATGCCATCTGTTCTCTCAGCCGCCAAAAATTGAGCCATGGAAAGGCCAACACCCGCGTAGGGACAACTGCCTTACTAAGGCACATGGAGAAAAGGCACAAACTGCAATGGCAAGACCACCTTAGGAAAAGCAGCACACAAAAGCAAAGCCACCCTCCTTCTCCTCATCCTCCTTCAGGTGCATCATCTTCAGCCACTTTCTCCCTTGCACCTTCACAATCACAGCCACCCTCCTCCACTCCGCCTCTCACCTTGAGCGGTTCCTACTCCTCTGCCCACAGCAGCAGCCAGGTGTCCGTGAGGGAAATCTTTGGGCGGAAGAAGCTAATGTCTGCCAGTCGCCCCCTTGCCCGGTGTCTGACAGCTGGCTTGGCGGAACTGTTAGCTCGCCAGCTATTACCATACCAGCTGGTGGACTCTGAGGCCTTCCGAAAATTTGTGGCCATTGGGACACCGCAGTGGAAGATACCAGGCGGCAATTATTTCTCAAAAAAGGTGATACCCAAACTGTACCGTGAAGTTGAAAGGCAAGTGGTGTCTCTCTACATTTTTTTGTCGTAACAGCCAACGCTTTATATAGGAAAATCATGACAATTAACAAGGTTGCCCAAACTTTCGGACCCCACTGTATGTTGGCACTTTTCAATAATAATGCTGTAATAATAACGGTTTTGATTATGATCACTTTTCCTGTAGAAAAAATAATGAAGCAGCAAAGAGGTCTGATCACTTGATTGTGATCAGCCAATCCAAGACTTAATTTGATCATGTATAATTCCAACTTGTGTATTATGTATTACCTTGCATGATTTGCCTGTAGGAGAAATTATGCAGCAGAATTTGATATCTGTTGTACACTATAGAGTTATCAAGCTGTGCCTTTTTCATTCATCATGTAAAATTGTGCTGTGCATTTTGACAAATTTTCAAGCAATTTTATAGTATTTTTTTCTGTTTTCTTATGTGGGCCCATATACAATTAACTGTTTCTCTTTCGTTTTCTCCTAGCTAGTATTTTCCAACCTTGTCAATATATAATGCCTTTTAAACTACCAGTAAGCAAGAAAACGCTCAAAATAACTTTGATAGTACTTTTTCACCTGCTTTATAACACTTTTTTAATTGCAAAGTGCTGAAAAGTTATTTTAAAAAAGTATCTCCTAGGAGAAAAGTTCATTGCATATGGGCCTAAGAGTCTGGCCTAGGTGACCCAATTATGTGAAGAGACAACTACATATTTCCCCCACTGTAAATGTTACTGTATAGTCAGCAATTAATTCAACCACAAACGTAAAGCAGTGCTCACAATATGGGTTGTTGATTCCTAAATAGAAAATAACTGCTGGAATAAAAGAGCTATATTTACTACTTGGTGGTGCCGACCCATTTATATTTTTGACTGTGGTGATCCCAAGAGACACTGGGACGGGGTCGTGGCACACCTCTTTTTGCCAAGGTGCTCCTCACTTCACCTTTTTGATTCCTAAATCGCACAATTGTATCTCAAGGGAGCAGCAATTGTAGATTAAGTACGCTTGCCATCAGAATCATCTATGAAGATTGCCATATTGACATCCTTGTGAAAAAGATAGTTACCTAGCAGTAATGATGATTTCCTGCCTGCAATGCCTACCAGGGGCATACCTATAAATCATGGTGCTCCCCAGCAAAACTTTGATGGAGCCCCCCAACGTTCACACCCTTTACCTACCCCTAGTAATCCTCACAGCCTGGGGGCCAATCTTCGAAGGGCCATATAACAAGTGTGACATCGTAATCTTTGCACCCATAAAAAGTGTAGCCCAATAAAAAACCTGATCTGAAAGATGGACCCCTTTATCAGAGGGACTGAAGTAGTAGGAACCCCCCCCCCTGCAGTCGCAGTGGCTGCTCCCCAGCTGCCTAATGTATATTTTTCTTGGGGGGGGGGGGATTAAGATAGCAGCCCCCTAAAGGTGCCCATTGACAGCACAATTTTTAGCAAAATATCATATTTTGGATAAGTTCATTTTTATTAAAAGAAAGGATCGTATTTAGTCAATCCACACCACTAAAGAATCCAACTTGCAATCATATCTCACCCAGTTATGAACAACATGTGGGTACATTGATCATACCCAAACTATCACCTAAAACAATCTCTAATAATGATTGAACAGTGATGTTTGAACTGTGTGAGTATTTAGAGGGAATTCCAAGATAAAAGTGGAAGAGCTCAGTTGTCTTCACCTCACTTTCTAGAGAAATCTTAAAATGATGGTATTTGGAGATTTTTATCCACAAATAATGCCTTCTAGTGAGTTTAGGGATGCGGATAAGTGTTGGACTTTTTTTCATTTATAGAATTTCATTTGAAGCAATGATCCATCCATTGAATACATGTCTCCACTCACTCACTGCCATGCACACTTTTGTGTTGTCACCAGCACACCCCGGCTGGTGGATGTTTTTTTCTGAAATGATCCATAATTGGGGGAAAGGGTGCCTACAGTGTTCATTGATGTGCCATCCTAGCTATATAGGCTTTTTAACAGAAAAATACATTTCTGATTGAGTTGTTTTTCCTTTTAAAGAGTAATATAAATATTCACATAGTCATTCAGTCACTACTGCAGTGCAGACTCCCCCCAGACTGAGAACATCTATGTAGCACTTAGGCTTTTCTGTGAGCAAACAGCTGCCTACATCTCTCATGCACACCTCATTCCTACAAATAAAACCGCAGACAGCACAGAGTTCAGATATTTTATTAGGAAACTGTCTCAATGTTATCCAGTCAGCAAAAACATAGACAGTATGCTCTGGCTGGACAGGAACCCCCCCCTCCCCACCCCCCAGCAGAAATCCTGTTTCAGCCACCCACAAACAGAGGCCCAGATAGTGTGCAGAGCAGGACAAAGTCTCAGTAGAACACCTTTTATAACCGTGTGTCAGACAGCAGATTCTAAAGTTCTATTAAACTGCTCTCCCGAATATTCCTCAACGTATTGCTTTAATTGGTTTTCTTAGAAAGTTTCATATCATAATTGTCATAATATTTTCGGTGGAAGCTGAACAAGTAATTCTTCTTGTGAGAAACGGGTTCAAGTAATATATTTGTCTTTATGATTAATGATAGCTGATTATTACTTGGCAAGTTAAGTTCCTACATGGGTTATTGCAGTATACTTGTAATGGCAGTCTTGTGTTTGCTAGGAAACAGATTATCTTATATTGGAAATGTTCATTGAGGTTTTCTATATATAAAAACATAAAACATTATCAGTAGCAAGCAACTACATTTGGACACTTAGGAAACAGAATATTTAAGAGGAACTTTACTGAATGCAACTTAATAATTAAAATTGCTTATATTTTACAATATTTATCTCTAAATTATTTAGTCCATGTTTGCCTGTTGTAAAATCTTTCCTCTTCCTGATTTACATTCTTAATTTTATCACAGGTGGCGGCATCTTCACTATTGGCAAGGTGCGTTACTGCAAAATGTTTGTTTGTTGTGTGTCCCAAAGTGATCAGAAACAACACCTGGTCTCCCAGAGTGCTCTGGGAGGAGAGGCTGCAAAACAAAATAGCCTGAGCTAAGCATCACTGGGAGGGCAGTGTTACATACCAATATACAGTAAAATGTACATATGGTAAGTATTTCTGGTGCTAAAACCAAGATAACTAATGTAAAATTGGGTATCCTGAATAATGTATTACAGGCTTACAGCAGGGATGTCAAACCGGTCCTACGAGGGCCGAGATCCTCACACATTTTTGACACAGCTCAAATGAATTGATGGGTCTGAATCAGGAAAGGCGTGGTCCATCAGGTAGAACACATTCCTCTCTTTCTCAGTCCATCCTAAACACTGGCATGGATCTGGCCCTCCAGGCATGGAGTTCGACACCTGTGTATTACAGTCTTCTCTAGTGACCCTAGATTTCTGTACATAATATGACATGGCATAATGATTCTTGCTATAAGTGATTCCAGATTTTAGTGTGATACTAAAATTTGAGAGTTATAATTTGCGCCAATATCTACAGAATTAAAAATGTTGTTAACCATATGGGTGTAGTAAGCACTTGGGTACTACGTTCAATTGTCTTCTAATATTTATACATGTGGAAATCAATGCTCCCAGTTACAGAACTACAGGTAACATATACTTGTGTTCACAGTAGTTGTGGGAATGGGCACATGTAGATGTTTTGCAAGATATTACATGATATGGCCATTTGACCTAATACTAGAATGAGTGAACTCTCATAAAGTACATCCACTATACAAACTAAGCCCTGTAAACAAAGGAAAAAGATCTGTTGTCCTATATTTTGCTATTTATTGTGTATATAGGAAACAGCTGCCAGCATGTTTGGCAGTCTGTGCCTAATACAGTAAATTGGCAAATGTAAAGCCCAATTTCACAACAAAATTAAAATATCTGAAACTTGCATAGTGTGTAGAAGGTTTTTTTCTTGATTTTTTTTTTTTGCTGTCTGTGAACTGATCTGGCTGAATATCCTTTGCTACATGTCCTAAATCTCCCAAACAAATAGACATCTGAAGCTAAATGTTTTGCTCCATTACTGTTTTTTTGTGTTGTGTTTTTTCTACTGTGTATGATTTTTTAATTTTTTTTTGCTGTCTGTGAACTGATCTGGCTGAATATCCTTTGCTACATGTCCTAACAGGACGTTCATAATTCTCCCAAACAAATAGACATCTGAAGCTAAATGTTTTGCTCCATTACTGTTTTTTTTTGTGTTGTGTATTTTTCTACTATGTATGATGCATGTTAATCTACCATACAAAGCACCTTTCATTGACTAATGCAACACAAACTGTTCTTCGGGCACAGCATGGGCGAAAGAATAGTACACGTTTTATGAAATACAAACCCAACAAGGCAGGGGAAGTTACTAAACATAAAATAAAATAATTAACTGTGTAAAATCCAAACTGTGTAAATGTGATTATTTATTGATCCACTTTAATACAATGGGGTGCATTTCTAAATGAGATGAGCACTGAAGGGGAATGACATGTAATTTATTTTTGATTTGAGATTTGACATTTGAAGCCTAGCGCACACAGCTGGGAGGGGTTATCAGGACACAGTACAGTTGGAACTGTGTCTTATGCTCCCTGTCACCTCCTTTCAACCAAAAAAGATGGCTGCCCCGATGAAATCACAAACATTTGTCAGTTCTTTTAAAACAGGGTGGGTAAGAGATTATATTACCTATCTATTTTAATTAACATAACTAATGTAACTTAATGACAGTATGTTTGTTTAGGCTGAAGTTCCCCTTTAACAGCTTGAAATGTCACTGTTGTTCATTTCATTACGTTTTTAGATAATCACCCAAGTGACTTCTGCAGCTAGTGACCTGGATTGGTGAATGAAAGAAATTTTGACAGCCTGTACTGTTTAACTCTAGGTAGATTTGAGTCATTTGTTTCTAAAAACAAATCTGGTAATCAAAGACCTTTTTAAATTTTTCTGGATTGTATTCTGACACAACTGTACATTGTATGTATTTAAAATGTTACCATTTTGCACGATAATTGTATTTGGAAGGTTGCCCTACAATATTTAGACAAGGATAGAAGCAATGCAGATTATGATTATTTACCAGAGTATGGTTCGGACACCTTCAGCAGTGCTTCATTGAGTCTATAGTCATGTTACAGACTGTGTCTTAGAGGAATGTACAATCTAGACCAGTGATGGCTAACCTTGGCACTCCAGCTGTGACAAAACTACAAATCCCATTATGCCTTTGCCTCCCTAAGTTATGCTTAGAGCTGTCAGAGTATTGCAATGCCTCATGGGACTTGTAGTTCCACCACAGCTGGAGTGCCAAGGTTAGTCATCACTGATCTAGACCCTAGCAAAGTCTAGGTCATTTTTAGAATGTTTTTGCGAAAACCACAATGCCCACGCACAGGAAGAATGTGTAAACTCCAAGCAGTGTCCTGGCTGAGGTTGAAACCTGGGTCTCTACTGCTGCAAAGCTAAGGTGCTATCCACCACACCACTGTGCTGCTTCACAATGCTTCATTAATTTCTTAGAGGATAGATTTAGACTGCACATCTTAGATTAGGAAGATTATGTAGTCTACCATTATAGCACTTTTAAGCATATCTATCTTGGGTGAGAGTCTATGGCCAGTCTGAGTGACATCATTGCTGGGTTGCAAAGTCTGCTGCCTCTACAGTGATCGCCACTTCACAAGAGTAAGAGGTGAGGATGATAATGACGATGGTAGCAACACAAGCCAATTGATCTGTACTAGTTTCAGTAAATTTCAGCGATGCAAAAATTCTCATCCTACGGTTAGTAGATGCTCTGTGTAGCACTGTCTGCACACCATGTGGAGTCACATTTGTTTATGAATTTAACCAAAGTAAAGAGACTTCTACAGACCCGTGATCATTACCTCTTTCCCTGCAAGACAGTCCCTTGCAGTCCCTACACACTCTGGCAGGTTCACAGCCTGTACCTGCAGTGAGGAGGCCAATTTTTAGAAACACAGTAACAAACCTTACTCCATATTTCATTACAATTCAAGCATTATCAATACAACATATATTGATGTTTACAGGACTAAAGAGGAGTGATATTCTTTTAAAAACCACTGTTGCCACCAGGATTAACATTGCACTATATGGATATATAACATTGGTAAGTGGGCATAGCACCATTGTGAACAATTGAATAATAAAATAAAAAGAATACATTGAACAGTATTTTATTAGAAAGGCACTGAATGAATGAAATTAAACGGTAGAATCCCCAACACCTTCCCTCATCCCCTTTCCCTCCCCCCCCTTCCCCCACCAAAAAAACCCCAACAAAACGAAAAAAAAATACTTAAGAACATAAGCGTCATAAAATGGAATTATCTAACCAATTACTTGAGACCTACATTCGCTAACACTTTTTATGCCTGATAATTGAGAATGTATCAAATTACATTCTTGGCTCCATAATCGGGATGAGTAAAAAGTGTTCACACAAAGTTTGTCAAATAAAAATCCAAATGACTAAGATTTAGAATCAATAGCATGGAAGCCATTCATTGTCATCTAGGCCACACCACTTGTAAATGTCAGTGTGATTATGACTTTAGAGACTGAGCTAGGTATCATAAATAAGTGCAACATTTCTTCTAAATTGGTCAGTTTCTAATAGCTTCTGCTAATAATAATATCATCATCAAACTGGAGATTATATCAATGTGAAAAAGTACCAGCTGATGTGGCTCATTAATAATTTACTTAGTGGCTGGATAGGGTACTGGTTAAGGGCACCACCTTTGACATAGGAGACCAGCGTTTGAATCCTGACTCGGACCAATACTTATATAGTAAGGAGTCCTTAGGCAAGACTCTCTAACACAGCAGGGAGGCCTCCTGAGCATGCGCTTTGAGTCTGAGAAGAGTAAAGCCCTGTACAAATGTTAGCATTATTATAATTAATCAGGACTAATTTTTGGTGACAACTAAGCAGATATGCAGGTAGGCACATTGCTGGGGCTACTAGTACTCAAATCACGCTCTTTAAAAATATATAGACATTCAGTATATAGGTTCAGTACAGGAGAGTTTTTGTTAATTCATAACATGAATTAAATTGCTCAATTCAGTTGAAACTGCCAGAAAATGACAGGGCTAATCTGTGTGTGATTGTTACTTCTGTCGCCATAATAAACCTTTGTTGAATACAAACAAATTTTGAGGACAGAAAGAATTTCCACATTATATTTCATATGAGAAATCAGAATTGTTGATGTTTATACTGGCAGTGATTCACATTTGGCCCTCAGTTTGCACACCCAGATGCATCTCGTACAAAGTGACCCTTTTTGTCTGCCAGTGTCTCAATTCAACACACACTGCTGTATTGGCACACTTGGCAGTAAATACTGTTGCATGAATTTACCAAATATTTCATGAAATGCAAATGCAGAAATAAAATATAATGATGCACTAGGGCTTATAAAAAAAACAACCAAAAAACAAAAAACAGTTTAACCTGTAAAGATAGTCAAGATGATCATATTTTTTGAACAGATTTCTTTGCAACATAGGGTGAATTTACTAAAAGAAACATGCAGTGAAGAAAATGAAGTTTTTGTGTGATAATTTCAAACACCCTGCCAACTGCCTTAAAGATCCTGTCTAAAACCCTGTGTACTTGATAGGCTATCTGAAGCAAACAGACTAAAATTGCAGGGCTCTTCATTGCATGTCCTCTTTAGTAAATCAGCCCACATGACTCATGCAATAACAAGTGACAAGTATGGTCGTGTGATAGAGCTCTCAGCACCATGCGCAATGTCAAATCTTTTTCTATCTGGGCAGGTTTAAAGTGGACCTGAACTCTTGCACAGGACAGAAGGAAAACATAGAGAAATACACCCTGTATGTAATTAGAGAATTTAGCCTGTCGAATTCCCCCTCATCTGTGACTAAGCACTGCTGTAATTTGATCTCTCAGCTGTGTCAGCACAGGAATCTCGGAAGCCTTGGCAGAGCAGCTAATTTGTAAACACAGGATGTTACCCATATGTCTGCTTCCATGAAAACAGGAAGTAAACACACTGCAGATTTAGCTGTAACAGATAAGCTGTAACAAAGAAATGTTTTTCTTTAAAGGTTAATATGCTGCTACTTATCTTTTAGAGCAGTGAGAAAGTTCTGAGTTCAGATCTGCTTTAAGCTGGCATAACACCTAAAACAGTGTTCTCCCCAGGCTCATTTAGCTCCACCCGGCTAGTTTTGGTGAACACCTGGCTGTCATTAGATTATATACTGTAAGCAGAGTTGCGCACAGAAGCACCGGCCCTGCACTTTCTCATATTGCCCCACCCAGCTACTTTTTCATGCCACCCGGCTGGAAAAGATTTCTGGGGAGAACACTGTAAAACCATGGATAACTGAAAACAAACAATCTAATTAGCAAAGACGCTTTCACACATTTGGCTCATATTGATAAGCAAGTCAAGGCTCTGATAACATTGCTCAGTTTTTCATCTATCACAAAATGACATGACAGAGAACAAAAGTTTGAAAGCCCTATATGGTACTTCCCAGTAAATACACTCGTCTTAGGAAAGCAATTGCATGAAACTCCCTGTCAATGGCTACCTGTTCTCCTGACTGCACTATGATAGTGTGATTGATGAAGTTTTGCCAGTTCAGAGCCACATTCTTAATCTTTACGTAGGTGAGGCTTGGAGTAATAACCATTCTCTGAAGGAAGCATGGCACCTAAAGCAGCACAAATGGTTGAAGACTCTCGTGGTCAAAGCAGAGCCCTCACATCATTGTTTTTATTTGCTTATAACAGTAAAATGTTTTCTCTAAGTTCTGTGTATTGTTCAAAGCTAAATATATCTTTAGGTGACATTTTGCTGTACACCTGTTTTGATGCTGTTATTGTGATGCTTTCAAATGCAACAAGTATAACGCTATAAAGAGTATAACATATAAAGAAGGTATTTTTCTTTACAGACAGAATGCAGGAAAGTTGTGATACCATGGTTAACCTGGCAGAGACATCTTCATTGCTCTAAGGGGTAAGTGCAGTGTTCTTACAATTTTAATACTATTCGACATATGTAGCAGATACAGATAAATTACAAAGAACAAAACACAAACAAAGGTCTGGAATATCTGAAAATTCCATAAAGTTCTAAAACTGAAGAACATCAAATTGTATGGCACGGCCATCTGTGCCCACAATCTTGTTGGTATTTTCTGTTTTACATGCCACCATTTAATTATGTGACTTTCCTGCAAACTTTGCAAGAAAATAATTTTAGCAAGGACTTGCTTCATTGTGAACGTTTGAGCAAGCAGTTATGTCTTCTCTGTGCTTTTTTTTCCCAGTGGATATATATGTATAGATAAGTTTTTGTTTGTTTTGCATGTAATTTTTTAAAGAAAGTTTATGACTAAAGTTGGAAATTCTATAGTTCATCCATTATGTGGGGCAGAGAAGGAAGCCAGAGAAAGAAGAATGAATGTACTCTGTTGAATATAATCCATTGGCTTGATCTGATGGCATCTGAACCCAAACTTGGTCATTTTCCTTAAGTTCTAGTACTGCACTTCCAGAAGCTTGGTCCATATATCCTTTTTTATACTCATCATAGGTGTAGGTGGCCGGTACATTGTTCTTGTACAAAGCAACCCAGATGTTGGTGCCTTTTATGTGGACATGATAAGCAAAGTAATAGATTCCGGGCACAGTACAAGTGAATATCCCAGTAAGAGGATTATAACCATTATGACCATTGTACAAAGTCCTCTCAAATTTTATTGGCATGCCAGATGGAGGGAATGGTGTAGTCAGGATGGCAGTAAATGCAGGAGCTATTTTAGCAGATAGTTCTCCAGTGCCATATTGAGGTTTCCCAGGTTTGTCACCCCCGACAGTGCCTCCTTCCACACCTCCGTCAGGCAAATGTAGGCCAGCAATGGTTCCATCACCATATATGCCTGGTGGTCCTGGTGGCCCTGGTTGTCCTGGTGGCCCAGGTTGTCCATTTAAACCAGGAGCACCTGATACTCCGGGAGGGCCCATAGGTCCAATTGGGCCTGGTCCCCCAGTGATGCTATTGCCAGGTAGTCCAGGGATGCCAGGCTCTCCCTTCAGTCCTGGAAGCCCCTGTGGCCCTAAAGGGCCTGAAGATCCTTGCAGTCCAGGAATTCCAGCTGAACCTCTAGGGCCTGGTTGTCCTGGAATCCCACTTTCTCCTTTTGGTCCTGGATTACCTAATTGACCTGGCAAACCTGGAAGACCCATTGAACCTCCATCTCCTTTTGGTCCAATTGGCCCTGGAAGTCCTTGAGTCCCTGGAAGACCTCTTTCCCCAGGTACACCTGGTTTACCTACAAAGCCATTTTGACCTTGGTTTCCTGGAATTCCTGGTTGCCCTGGAGGACCAGTAGGTCCTATGTCACCTTTCAAGCCAGGCAAACCATTTTTTCCAGGTAATCCCATTGACCCAGGAAGCCCTGGTGGCCCAATAATTCCCTGTGGCCCTTGCTCACCCGGTTCACCCTCAAAACCTGGCTCTCCTTTTTCTCCTGGTCCCCCAATTAATCCAGAGGGTCCTCTATCCCCTTTCAAACCTGGTAGACCAGGTTTTCCATAACCTGGTTGTCCTGGCAACCCTGGCAAACCTCGAATTCCTGGTTCCCCTTTAGGACCTAATGGACCTTGTATTCCTGGCAATCCATCTAAACCTGGTTTACCAATTCCATCAACCCCTGGTTTTCCTGGTGGGCCCTGTGGTCCTGGCATTCCCCCTATACCAGATGGCCCAGGTGGTCCAATGTCTCCTCTATCTCCTGGAGCACCAGGTAATCCAACCAGTCCAGGTTTTCCATTACCTGGTTGGCCTGGTGGTCCCATGGGTCCTTGTGGACCTGTAGCACCCCGAGTACCAGGTATACCTGGTTTCCCAAGTCCAACTTCACCTTTTATACCCTTCTCCCCACGGGGTCCTTGTTCACCCTTTGGCCCTGGTTCACCTCTTATACCTGGCTGTCCTGGAGCACCTTGCACACCTGGCTTGCCATTGCTAGAGATTCCTGAAGGTCCAGGGATACCAGGAGATCCAGGCAACCCTCTAGGTCCTTGTTCACCCCTCATTCCAGGCTCCCCGTTTGAGCCAGGTAATCCCTTAGGCCCATTTTTACCAGGCATTCCTGGTAAACCAGGTTTTCCAATGCCAGAAAATCCAGGAGGTCCAGTAGGACCTGGTTGTCCTTGTAGTCCAGGTTTTCCAATTCCTGGTTTGCCTGGGGGTCCTGGTTGTCCTGGTGGTCCCCTTGGACCAGGTTTTCCTTCTGGCCCAGGTTCTCCTTTGAGATTCATTGGCATGGGTGGCAAATCTGTAAGACACAATAAATAATACAAAGATATTTTATTAGGTGTTTGTAATTCATTCAGATTCGAAAGGTTATTCTTACAAATGATCAACTATTGGATATGTTGTCTACTATACTGAACACCATATTTGGCTCTGTAGATTAACCTGGACATCAGATTTGGCTATGCATAGTTTACTTGAGATTTTCTGTATTTAGCCCAGACACCAGATCACAAAACCATATTTTTTATGAAAATATTTTTTGGCTTCAAATATTACTAGAATTGTATAATTGGATGCAAGTGTGGTTTGAAGTTATACTGGCAAGTAATATGGCTTATCATAATATACTTAGGTACATCTTGGAAAGCATTTCTTGATACTTGACTGAAGTGTAAACAGTGTTTTTCTTACAAATTATTCACTAAGCTAATATTAAAAAGGGCCACAAAGTGACGTGTAGCATAATGTGATAAAAAATGTGTATGTGCAATTCCAATCCTACTTAGAACTAGCCTGGGTTCTTTTTTTCTCATTGTATGGGGTAAAAATCCAGTGCTATAAATCACAGTTTCTCTGCAGTGGGACTGTTGTGTAACTCTCATAGAAAAGAGGTAATAGAACTAAGCGGCTGAAAAAAATGTTTGAGTGAAATAGATAAAAAGTTCAATAGTTCAAATATGTCTGTAAGGAAGCTAAATAAACATAAACGCAGTCACAACCTTCAAACTACAACTATGGCATTTCAGTAAAATTCGGTTTAGGATTATGGCTATGGATACAATTGTTATCTAATCTGTTTACTCTCACTTCAGGTTTGCTTGTACATGTAAAAGGCATACTGTTATGCGGGATCCACACGGTGCGTTCGCGCACTCGATTTCCCGCTCGATTCCCGTCGATTCCCATCTATTCGTTTATTTCCAACATGTCCGATTTGGATTTCGATAGATTGTTAGGTCGATTCGCATGCAAAGTATGCCAAATCGACCTAACGATCCATCGAAATCCAAATCGGACATGTTGGAAATAAACGAATCGACGGGAATCGAGCGGGAAATCGAGTGCGCGAACGCACCGTGTGGATCCAGCATAAGGCTGAAAATATAATATGTGTACCAGTAGGATAGCAGTGATTATATGAAAGAAGAAATTGGCCCATATCCTATTAACTTTTTTCCTTAGTTTTCTTCAAGAAGATATTTTCAAACCTTATCACTAAAATACCATTAAAGCTCACACTAAGCAATATATTACTCAAAATAAGTTTGCTATTATTTTTATTACTTACTTTTCAGTACTTTTTCCAGTGCACTATGTTGAAAAGTTACAGTATTTCTTAGATAAGACAAAAAATATCTTCTGGGAGGAAACTCTGGAGAATTGTTAACTAGATAAGGGCCATTATCATTCTTTATAGGTGTTTTTATAATATTATGTTTTTGGTTATTGGAACTGTACCAAGGTGACTTGGGTATACGTGCATATCTAGAGATAACTCGAAACCTCCGATTTTGGGTTCGCGAACCTCGAATGCGAACTTCCGCAAAAGTTCGTGTTCGCGCGAACCATGCGAACTGCAACAGACTTCAATGGGCAGATGAACTATGAAAAATACAAAAACTGTTTCTGGCCACAAAAGTGATGGAAAAGATGTTTCAAGGGGTCTAACACCTGGAGGGTGTCAGTGACTACAAGAGGAAACATTTTTTTTTTTCAAAAAGACCTTATAGTTTTTGAGAAAATCGATTTTAAAATTCTCCTTCTGACCGTGGGAAAATTAAACGTTTGCCGACTTTAGCTGTTAATAGCCCGATTTAGCGTGCGGACGACTGAACGACGGGACGTTCAAACGACCCACCGTTCTGAAAAATCCGACGTGTGTATGGGCCTTTATGCAAACTTCATGTAGATCAATGTTTTAAAACCAAAGGATAGCCCAGGATGTTTACACATACACAGCAGTTTAGTTACCAAAGCTTCTAACAGCATCAATTAGCACATGAAAGCAAGAAGTTCAATTAGAATGAGAGCAATTGTTTATCTGACTGACTGAGCCATTACTTCTACCTGTATCTGACTTCTAATTTGCACTGATCTATATCCCCCTGCCCTGTACTTGTTTTCAAGATTTTATTTTATTTTAGGATACTTCCATAAATCAAATGAACAATTTCTGATAGTTCCTGGTGTTTATATTTATGAAGTTGCCCATACATTTGTCGATATTTCCTGTCGACTCTAGGCAGATCCGATCACTCTGATCTACAGACATGTAATAATTTGTTCGTAATCAGACATCATAAGGTCACTAGCCTTTGTGTGAATCTAAGGAATTACTTCTGAGGGCTGGCTGAGTTTTTTCAACCTGTCACTGCTTTGCCTATAACTTTGTACATAAAGTGATTAGAACATTGCTGCAGACATAATTTTTTTTTACAAACCCTGGGGAGCAGAGAAAGTGTACAAACTCCAAATAGAGATGGCCCGAACGGTGGACTGGTTCGCGTTCGCCAAGTAAGGCGAACTTTTCCGGAAGTTCGGTTTTCCCCCATAGTGCACCATTAGGGTCAACTTTGACCCTCTACAGCACAGTCAGCAGGCACATTGTAGCCAATCAGGCTACACTCCCTCGTGGAGCCACTCCCCCCCTTATAAAAGGCAGTCTCCGCAAGCCATTACACTCACTCGTGTGCCTGCATTAATTAGAGAAGGGACAGCTGCTGGCAGACTCTCATAGGGAAAGATTAGTTAGGCTGCTGTAGGCTTGTTAGCTTGCTCCTTGCTGATTCTTATTGCTAAAATAGCACCCCACAACAGCTCTTTTGAGAGCTAATCTTGTTCTTGTGATCTATTTTTTTCTGTGTGTCCCACTGACACTTGTGTTGCATAGACAGCCTTGCTAATTCATACTGTGTGTGTGCCACTGCCAGCTAGGCCCAGCACATTCAGTGACTACCTGTGTGTGTGACAGGTGCACATTGTAATACCCAGTACTGCATATACCTACCTGTTGTGTTCAGTGCACCCACCTCATCACTGCATATACCTACCTGTTGTGTTCAGTGAACCCACCTCATCACTGCATATACCTACCTGTTGTGTTGAGTGAACCCACCTCATCACTGCATATACCTACCTGTTGTGTTCAGTGAATCCACCTCATCACTGCATATACCTACCTATTGTGTTCAGTGAACCCACCCCTCATCATTGCATATGCCTACCTGTTGTGGGGCTTGCGTATCACAATGAAGCAATGACCGAAGGCTATATGAGTGTCTTATGGGGGTGGCACACCAAAGATAATAAGGTCGTTGCTTCATTGTGGACAGACCAAATTTGATCAGCTGGACAGTCACTGTTGTTCTATCATTGAGCTACCACAGCCCGGCGACCGTATGGGCTTGAAAACCGCCACGGCCTGCACTCTCGCCATGGTGCGCACCAGTCCAGCACGGTCGTTACTACGCAAACAGCTGTTTGTGGTGCGTTAATGTGAGAGAACGCGGAAAAGCCGCCGCGTGTACTGACAGCAAGGCGGCTGATTCCGCGTCCAACACGGCGGTCTGCACGCCGAAGAGTGGATCTGGTGGCATGGCAGAACGCGGAAAAGCCGCCGCATGTACTGACAGCAAGGCGGCTGGTTCCGCGTCCAGCGCGGCGGTTTGCATGCAGCAGCATGCAGCTGGTGTGGCTGAGCCTGTTAGTTCACACAGGTTTAGGAATATGCGCGCGCGCTGAAAGGCAGAACTTTTATGATGGCCAAGGGGGATCAGCTGACCAGGCCGGTCAACTGACCTCAGAGCTGGTAACCATTGGTTGATCACTTTAGGGTGGCGCCAGAGAGCACTGCTCTATATATGGTTACTGCTGGCCACTCTCAAATTGTCTGCCGTTGCGATCACTACGTGGAAGCACTCAGACCTTAGTCAGATCCAACAGTGTGTTTGAACCAGAAGGACCTGGGAATTCACACTGAGCCAGATTACTTGTGTTATTATTCTGTTATACTTCAGACTAGTTCCAGGGTGTAGAGACCACAGACCTCACACCTAAGACTAGGCATTGTTTGATATTTGTTATGACCTGTTGCTTTCCTGACTATCCCTCTGCTTTCTGATTCGGTACCTACACATATCTGATATCACGTTGCCAAACCCTGCATGTCTTGGATACCGAATCAGCCTTCTGTCTTTATACTTAATCTGTCTGTGTGTTGCCGACTTGGCTTGCCCGACCTCGGGAGCTATCTCTCTCCACTTAAGGGATAGTCTCCAAGATCAGTCCATGACATCCACCTTCAGGTGTCACTCACTCTCTGGTCCTTCCAACCTTCAGCCTGACTCCAGCCCTTGGAGAGTCTTAGGCTGCTGGAAGGTTTCTGTACTCTCCATAGCAGTGTCTTCTGTACTGCTTAGGGTCACCTGTTCATCAGGTGGGTTGCTCAAAGTCATACTGTTACACCAAACACTCACCATATATATCTAGAGGTGTCCAGAGGTTAGCACTATATCTGTATTATTGGTGATTCTGCAGATCATCCATAATCAGGTATAGATCTGAATTCTTGGTGATACTGCAGATCACCAATAATCAGATTCTCTCTGCGTGCTGATACCGATCCTTACAGAACAGTAGACCAAACCCAAATGGACGCACTTTACAACCGTCTTGATGCACTCACTACCTTGGTGGAAACTTTCATCCGAGTGCTGGACAGTCATCAGACTCAGATCAAGGCATTATCTGGGTCTGTACAAGTCTTTCAGACGGCTGTGAACACAGTGCGATCTCCTCCTAGCACAGACATACGTATGCCTGTACCTGAAAGGTTTTCTGGTCACAGATCTGACTTTCAGAATTTTAGAAATAGAGTGTTGTCATACTTTGAGTTGAGACCTAATTCTTCTGGAACCATGGCACAGAGAATTACGTTTATTAAGACTCTGTTGTCAGGGGATTCCCAGACCTGGGCATATAATCTTCTGCCAGGGAATGAGGCTCTAGCCTCGGTTGAGGAATATTTTAAAGCTATGGCTATAGTTTATGATGATCCGGACATTGCCTCTACCGCTGAGCGGAAGCTAAAGACGTTACGGCAGGGCAAGGGTCCGGTGGAAAATTATGCAGCTGAGTTCAGGAAATGGGCAGTTTCAGCTAGATGGGACTCATTCGCACTTCTGGACTGTTTTTTGTCAGGGTTGTCAGACGCGGTCTCTGATCTAATATTGGGTCACCCCGAACCAAAGTCTATTGATGAGGCCATTTCATTAGCAGTCAGGATTGATCGTCGCCTACGTTATCAAAGACAGACTCGGAGTAGGAACGATGTGAGATATGTTTCCTACGCCGCGCCTCAACCCGATTCATAACCACCCGATTCATCTCCACCAGAACCAATGCAGATTGGGCGGTCGAAATTGTCCCGGGTGGAGCGGAGGCGCACAGAAACAGAGCAGCTCTGTCTATACTGTGCAGAGATGGGTCATAGAGTGCAGAGTTGTCCCAAACAGTCCTTGCCTCTAGACAATAAACGTTTGCTCCTCCCTTGTACTATATCTTGGAAGGATAAGACAGAGACCACTGAGGCCTTCGTTGACTCTGGCTCAGCAGCCAACTTTATGGATTACGAATTTGCTAAGAAATTGGGGATCCCAATTTCCCCGTTGAAACAACAGATTCTGGTCACTGCAGTGGACGATTCCCCCTTGCAGAGTAACCACCCTCTGTCTCAGACCCCAGAGTTAAGGGTTACGGTAGGGGTGTTACATAGAGAGAATTTACAGTTTCTGGTTTTGCGAATGACAACCTCCACGATCATTCTTGGTATGCCATGGTTACAACTTCACTCGCCTCAGATCAATTGGGCTACAGGTCAGCTAATGAGCTGGTCTACCCATTGTTGTCGTCATTGTCTAGCGAAGGTAACCTTGGGTAAAACCAAGATTCACATGGAGGGATTGCCAGATCAGTATTCAGAATTTGCGGACGTATTTTGTCCCAAGTCAGCAGATAAACTTCCTCCACACCGTCCTTTTGATTGCCCCATTAATCTCAGGTCTGGTTGTATGCCCCCTAGAGGTCATCTCTATAATTTATCTGGGCCAGAGAAATTAGCCATGCAGGAATGCATCCGAGAAAATTTAGCTAAGGGCTTTATTCGTCCTTCTCGGTCCCCAGCAGGGGCAGGTTTCTTTTTTGTGAAAAAGAAGGATGGAGGCCTCCGCCCATGCATTGATTATTGGGGTTTGAATAAAATTACAGTAAAAAATCGTTATCCTCTGCCCTTAATAGACGATTTGTTTACCCAGGTCACCAATGCTAAGATTTTCTCGAAGCTGGATTTGAGGGGTGCATACAACCTTGTGCATATCAGGGACGGTGATGAATGGAAGACGGCCTTTAACACTCCCAACGGGCATTACGAGTACCTAGTGATGCCCTTCGGGTTGTGTAACGCCCCGGCCGTCTTCCAAGAGCTGATTAACGAGGTCTTCAGAGAAGTATTGGGCAAATTCGTCTTGGTGTACTTAGAAGATATAGTAATTTTCTCATCCAACCTCTCAGAGCACAGGAAACATGTTAAGTTTGTGTTACAGAAATTAAGACAAAATATGCTGTACGCTAAATTGGAGAAGTGCATTTTCGAAGTGACCTCTGTCGCCTTTCTGGGGTACACAATTTCGACCTCTGGCCTCTCTATGGACCCTGGAAAAGTTTCAGCTGTCTTGGAGTGGCCCCAACCTGTAGGGCTGAAAGCTCTCCAAAGATTCCTGGGGTTCGCCAACTACTATAGGAGGTTCATAAAGGGGTACTCTACGGTGATTTCACCTCTCACCAGTCTCACCAAAAAAGGGGCAGACACTCACCACTGGTCCCCTAAGGCCCATGCTGCTTTCTCCACCCTGAAGAAACTGTTCTGTTCTGCACCCATACTGAGACATGTTGACGTCACCGTTCCCTTTATCGTGGAGGTAGATGCCTCAGAGGTAGGGGTAGGGGCTGTGCTGTCTCAGCGTGCTGGTTTGCAGGGAAAACTGCATCCTTGTGCCTATTTCTCCCATAGGTGTTCACCCGCAGAGAAAAACTACGATATAGGCAATAGGGAACTTCTAGCCATCAAATTGGCCTTTGAGGAATGTCGACATTGGCTAGAAGGAGCAGAACATACCATTACTGTTTACACTGACCACAAAAATTTGGAGTACATTGAGGGTGCTAAGAGACTTAGCCCCCGACAGGCCCGGTGGTCATTATTTTTCTCAAGATTCAGATTTGTAATCACGTATACCCCTGGTAGTAAGAACATCAAGGCTGATGCCTTATCCAGGTGTTTTGAGCCTGAGACAGCACAGCCCTCAGACCCAGAGACCATTGCCCCTCAGAAAATGGTTCTGGCAACCACTGAGACCTGGAAAGATTGGACAGTCACGTTGGGCCCGTTCCAACAAGATGTACCAGAGGGAAAGCCTGAGGGGGTCATGTTTGTACCATTGCCTTTTCGCTTACAAATATAGCAGTTGTTCCATTCCCACAAGAATGCTGGGCATCCAGGGACCACCAGAACTCAAGATCTCATTGCTAGATTTGCTTGGTGGCCGTCATTGGCAACTGACTGCAAGGAATATGTGAGGGAATGTGCAGTGTGTGCTAGGAGCAAATCCTCCCGTCAGGCACCTGTTGGAACATTGCAGCCTCTGCCAGTCCCGAGTGAACCATGGACCCATTTGTCCATGGATTTTGTTAGCGAACTCCCCAGGTCTGAGGGCATGACGTTCATTTGGGTGGTAGTCGATCGATTCAGTAAGATGGCCCATTTTGTCCCCCTGAAAGGACTCGCCTCGGCCCAGGAATTGGCCGATCTCTTCATCCAGCATATTTTCCGGCTGCATGGTATTCCGGAAAATATAGTGTCTGATCGGGAAGTCCAATTTGTTTCCAAGTTTTGGAGGGCATTCTGCCATCAGTTAGACATGGAGCTTTCTTTCTCATCAGGCTACCACCCACAGACCAATGGCCAGACCGAAAGAACGAATCAGTCTCTGGAACAATTTCTGAGGTGTTATGTTGCAGATGCACAAACCGACTGGGTCAAATTTTTGCCGTTTGAAGAATTTGCACACAACAATCTGGTTCCTCCTCTTGATTTTCTCCATTTCAGGTGGTGACGGGAAGGTTACCTAAGTTCACCCCATTGCCAGTGGCTTCTACTCCGTTTCCAGCACTGGAGAACTGGCAGAAGTCTTTGAAACAGATTTGGGGAATGGTTGAAAGAAATCTGGGGAGGGCTTTTCAGAACCAGAAAAAACAGGCTGACAAGAGACGTTCCATAGAATGGGAATTTCTTCCAGGAGACCTGGTCTGGGTGTCCACACGACATTTGGCTCTAAAGCAACTGTCACCCAAGTTAGGTCCTAGATTTGTGGGTCCTTTTCCAGTGACCAGGAAAATCAATAATGTCACTTATGCCATTGATCTCCCTACCAGCATGCGAGGTGTGAGGCCATTTCATGTGTCCCTGCTCAAGCCGGCAGTGCACGTGGATTCCTCTCCCCCCCCCTGTGTTGATTGATGACCAACCTGAGTATGAAATTGAGAAGATTCTGGACTCACAGCTTGTGCAGAACTCTGTGCAGTATTTGGTTCACTGGAAGGGGTATGGCATAGAGGAAAGAACTTGGGTGCCAGACTGTCGTATGCACGCAGAGGAGTTAAGAAGGGAATTCCATAGCTTGCATCCTGGGAAGCCGGGTAGGAGATGTCCGGAGTCCACTCCTCAGGGGGGGGGGAGTACTGTGAGAGAACGTGGAAAAGCCGCAGCGTGTACTGACAGCGAGGCAGCTGATTCCGCGTCCAACACGGCGTTCTGCATGCGGAAGCGTGCATCTGGTGACATGGCAGAACGCGGAAAAGCCACCGCATGTACTGACAGCAAGGCGGCTGGTTCCGCGTCCAGCGCGGCGGTTTGCATGCAGCAGCGTGCAGCTGGTGTGGCTGAGCCTGTTAGTTCACACAGGTTTAGGGATGCGCGCGCTGAAAGGCAGAACTTTGATGATGGCCAAGGGGGGGATCAGCTGACCAGGCCAGTCAGCTGACCTCAGAGCTGGTAACTATTGGTTGATCACTTCAGGGTGGTGCCAGAGAGCGCTGCTCTATATATGGTTACTGCTGGCCACTCTCAAATTGTCTGCCGTTGCGATCACTACGTGGAAGCACTTAGACCTTAGTCAGATCCAACAGTGTGTTTGAACCAGGAGGACCTGGGAATTCACACTGAGCCAGATTACTTGTGTTATTATTCTGTTATACTTCAGACTAGTTCCAGGGTGTAGAGACCACGGACCTCACACCTAAGACTAGGGAACTTGTGTTATTATTCTGTTATACTTCAGACTAGTTCCAGGGTGTAGAGACCACGGACCTCACACCTAAGACTAGGGAACTTGTGTTATTATTCTGTTATACTTCAGACTAGTTCCAGGGTGTAGAGACCACGGACCTCACACCCAAGACTAGGCATTGTTTGATATTTGTTATGACCTGTTGCTTTCCTGACTATCCCTCTGCTTTCTGATTCGGTACCACGCATATCTGATATCACGTTGCCAAACCCTGCCTGTCTTGGATACCGAATCAGCCTTCTGTCTTTATACTTTATCTGTCTGTGTGTTGCCGACCTGGCTTGCCCGACCTCGAGAGCTATCTCTCTCCACTTAAGGGATAGTCTCCAAGATCAGTCAGTGACATCCACCTTCAGGTGTCACTCACTCTCTGGTCCTTCCAACCTTCAGCCTGACTCCACCCCTTGGAGAGTCTCAGGCTGCTGGAAGGTTTCTGTACTCTCCATAGCAGTGTCTTCTGTACTGCTTAGGGTCACCTGTTCATCAGGTAGGTTCCTCAAAGTCATACTGTTACACCAAACACTCACCATATATATCTAGAGGTGTCCAAAGGTTAGCACTATATCTGTATTATTGGTGATTCTGCAGATCATCCATAATCAGGTATAGATCTGTATTCTTGGTGATACTGCAGATCACCAATAATCAGATTCTCTCTGCATGCTGACACCGATCGTTACAGTTACACAGTGAGTTTGGTGTGTCAGTGTGAAGCAGTACTCTAGTTACACTCCCTGATTGATGTATACACATGCAAGATGTTTTAAAGCAGTTTAGCCCTGCAATTTAGCATTCAATATGATTTCTGCCCTTAAAAAGCTGCTTTACGTCAAATCCAGATTTTTCCCAGGGACTTTTGGCATGCATCCCACTCCGCCATGCCCCCCTCCAGGTGTTAGACCCCTTGAAAATTCTTTTCCATCACTTTTGTGGCCAGCATAATTTTTTCTAGTTTTCAAAGTTCACCTCCCCATTGAAGTCTGTTGCGGTTTGCGAAAGTTCGCGCGAACCGAACCTTTCGCAGAAGTTCACGAACCCGGTTCGTGAACCGAAAGTCGGAGGTTCGGGCCATCTCTAACTCCAAATGGCCACTTGCTACCATTGTATAACAGAATAAGTCTAATAGATGATAGACTGTCAAAAACAATGTTGGATGCACATATAACACTAACCTGTGGAAAGGAAAAGGTAACATTGCATGTAGCAGTTTTCCACTTATATCTGTGCTAAACATAGATATAAAATTTTATGTGTTGCCCAACATACTAAACAGGGTGATCCCATATAATGATCAGACAGGGCAGTTTCTAGGCTAAAATGCACCCAGGGCGAGGGTGTAAAAATTGCGCCCCCCCCCCCCCACACACACACACGGAGCCAGGTATAGGTGCCTGCAGTATAGTTTAGTCAGGTCTAGTTGCACTCAGTATAGGTAGCCAGCTATAGGTTCCCCCAGTATAGGTAGCCAGGCATAGGTGCCCCAGTATAGTTGCCCCCCAGTATAGGTTAGATAGGCAGGTGCCCCCAGTATAGGTTAGATAGGCAGATGCCCCCAGTACAAGATAGCTAGGTGGGTGCCTCTAATATAGGTAGCCAGAATAGTTGCCCCCAGGCCCCAGCATAGGTTAGATAGGTAGGTGCCCCAGTATAGGTTAGTTAGGTAGGTGCCTCCAATATTGGTAGCCAGTATAGTTGACACCAGTATAGGCTAGGTAGGTAGGTGCCCCCAATACAGGTCAGATAGGTAGCTGCCTCTCAGTATAGGTTAGATAGGTAGGTGCCCCCAGTATAGGTTAGATTGGTAGCTGCCCCCCAGTATAGGTTATATAGGTAGCTGCCCCCCAGTATAGGCTAGATAGGTAGCTGCCCCCCAGTATAGATTAGATTAGGTAGGTGCCCCCCAGTATAGGTTAGATAGGTAGCTGCCCCCAGTCTAGGTTAGGTAGGTAGGTTCCCCCCAGTATAGGTTAGGTAGGTAGCTGCCCCCCAGTCTAGGTTAGGTAGGTAGCTGTCCCCCAGTGTAGGTTAGGTAGGTAGGTGCCCCCCAGTATAGGTTAGATAGGTAGCTGCCCCCCAGTCTAGGTTAGGTAGGTAGGTGCCCCCCAGTATAGGTTAGGTAGGTAGCTGCCCCCCAGTATAGGTTAGCTAGGTAGGTACCCCCCAGTATAGGTTAGATAGGTAGCTGCCCCCCAGTATAGGTTAGCTTAGGTAGGGCTCCCCCAGTATAGGTTAGGTAGGTAGCTGCCCCCCAGTATAAGTGAGATTAGGTAGATGACCCCCAGTATAGGTTAGATAGGTAGCTGCCCCCCAGTATAGGTTAGATTAGGTAGGTGCCCCCCAGTATAAGTTAGGTAGGTAGGTTCCCCCAAGCATGGGTTAGGTAGGTAGCTGCCCCCCCAGTCTAGGTTAGGTAGGTAGCTGTCCCCTCAGTCTACGTTAGGTAGGTAGGTGCCTCCCAGTAGAGGTTAGATAGGTAGCTGCCCCCCAGTCTAGGTTAGGTAGATACCCCCCAGTATAGGTTAGGTAGGTAGGTACCCCCCAGTATAGGTTAGATAGATTGGTAGGTAGGTGCCCCCCCTCATAATGGAGGGGGGAGCCGCAGCTGCGGGAAGGGCAGCCCGACCTCTCCCTCCTTTCCTCCCCTCGGGCGCCCTCCGTGCTCCCCCTTCTGATGCAGAGTAAAGCGCTGGGAAGCGCTGTAAACAGGAACTCACCTGCCTGGTTCCAATCGCCGCCAGTCTCCTCTCTGCATAGCCGCTGATACACACGCTGCTTCCTGTTTAGCAGGATGCAGCGTGTGTATCAGCATCTATGCAGAGAATATCAGCAGCGAGTGAGCATCAGTTGGAACCAGGCAGGTGAGTTCCTGTTTACAGCGCTTCCCTGCGCTTTACTCTGCATGGGAGTGGGGAGCACGGAGGGCGCTCAGGGGGAGGAAAGGAGGGAGAGGTCGGGCTGCCCTCCCAGCGGCTGCGGCTCCCCCCTCCATTACAGTGCCCTCCTTCAAATAGCGCTCAGGGCCCCTAGAAACGACCTGTGATTAGACCACATTTGTGTCTTGCAGACACATCAGAGGTAGTACAGTGAAAAATATTTACTTGATCCATGTTGCCTGCCAGTATATTCAGCCACTCATTTGCCTGTCTACTCTACAGATGCAGAAAAGCCAATTAACTTGGTAGACTGGTAATCTCTCACATGTGGAACATCTGGACCTACACGAGAACCTCAAGAAAAAGATCTTGCTAGCCTTAAAGGGAATCTGAAGTGAAAATAAGCGTATGAAATAATGCATTGTATGTGTAATACAGCTAAGAAATAGAACATTAGTAGCACAAATTTGATTCTAACATTGTTTCCAGTACAGGAAGAGTTAAGAAACTTCACTTGTTATCTATGCAAAAGAGCTGCTCTGGTCTCTCTGGCCCAACTTGGGTTGGCTACAGTGCTATTTTCTGAGGCACTTATACGTCAAAGAAACAGTGACAGGCAGCTTCAGATAAGATTTTTACTGCATGGAAGTTGAAAGGGTCATTAGCTCTGCTCTGATTCATAGTTTAAAATATAGTGTGGTTTGTAAATTGCAAATATGTTAGAAGGATCCAGTATAATAAATAAAGCTATATACCGGAAAATAAAAACATAATTCTTGGCTACAAATGTTCTATTAATTATCCATACTACACATCAAATCATATCATATTATTTTTTTTTTTGCTTCATTGTCACTTTAATATTTGGGGGACTTTTCCGACCCCCCTGTGCATAACAAACAGAATTAGTCAGGGCTACTGTAGAATTAGAGTTGATACACCCTTTAAAAGGGTGTTAATTGGTACAGAGAAAATATGGTATTAACTTTCACAGATGACTTGTTGTTCCATAGTGTGCAGCTCAATACAGAACTATTGGTAATAGAATTGGAAAAGTTTGGTAATATATCCAACTATAAGATTAATTATGCTAAATTGGCAATTTTAAATGGAAATAAGCCAGGTTATTTTATTCCTTTTATTTGGAATAATAGATCTATGTCATATCTGGGAGTTAGAATTACATCCAATATATCTGATTTATATGATGCTAAATATATTCTATTCAGTGAAAGTATTGAAAAGGATTTAGTGAACTGGAAACATCTGGCAATGTTGTAGTTAGTGAGGGCCAAAATGGAGTAAAAATATGTTTTTCAGCATTTACCATTTTTATTTCAGGCCATCTACAAAACTGTCAAAAGATTTTCTTAAAGTGGGCCTGAACTCTTTCACAAGACAGAAGAAAAACATAGTGGAATGCACCCTGTATGTATTTAGAGAGTTTAACCTGTTTAATTCCCCCTTATTTGTGTCTAATCACAAGTTGTAATTTGATCTCTCCCCTGTGTCACATGACTGCCACGGCAGAGATGGCAGAAAAGCTTATTTCAAAGTACAGGCTGTAAACAATATGTCTGCTCCCATGAATCAGGAAGTATAAACAGTGCAGATTTATTTTAGGATTTGTATCAGCTGTAACAAAGAAATGTTTTGTGTTTAAAGGTTATTATGCTGTTGCGTATCTTTTAGAGCCAGGCCCGTTTTTAGGGCCGTGCGGCCCGTGCGGGCGCCCTGGGCGCCGAAGGAGTTGTGGGCGCTGCAATGGAGGGGGAGTCAGCCGCGGGGAGGGCAGCCCGACCTCTCCTTCCCTTCCTCGCCGCGAGCACCCTCCGTGCTGAGTGCTCCCCCCTCCGAGTCTGACTGAAGGGAAGCGCTGTCACCGCTGTGTAGGGAGGGGCAACTCACCTCCCTGGATCCAATCGCAGCCGGTCTGCTCTTCTGTCTTCTCTTCATAGCCGCTGATAATTGTGTAGTAACGTAATGGAGGTTTAATAAGCACAGAAAGGACAATTCCTATCCCCTTGTGTTGTGTTTGCTTGCGTACAGTGATTCCCTCTGAATATAGAATTGAACTGTTATTAAAAACATAAGGACAGGAGATTTTTGTCCCTAGAAGATATTATACAGGAGGGGAGGTTACAATCAGCAATAGACATTTTTGGGAAGAATCTCTTTTTCTTAGCTTAGCTGTGTCACCTTGTATCAATGCCATCAGGCAAAACCTTTGGCTAAATATAAGTAGTTATGTGGAAAAGAGGCAAAGTAAACACACAATCTGTCATATAACTATAAGCGCTAGTTCACAGTGCTCAGTTGCATTGCAGAAAAATTCTGCATGTTAACTCACCGCCCATTCAATTCTATGAGGCTGTTCACAGTGCTGCATTGTAATTGATAACGTTATTCTTTGTTCAGTCTCCATTGCAGTTCACACTCATAATGCATGTGTTTTGCAACTGACCACTGTGAACCTAGACTAAGTTGTTAGCTGGCCCTACTAATAGTTCCCCCCCCCCCCCCATTTCTGTGACCAGTAGGAAAGGAAACTGGGGTACGATATCTGTTATAAAATATCGGTCCACCTTCATAGAGATATCAGGAGTGAGACTGTTGTGAAAATACAACAACTACATTGTAAGGTTTATCTAAATTAAATAGAACACTGGAATGTTTTGCAAATAAGGTGGGACTGAGTCAGAGCGATATACAATGTTGTAGGGCTAAACAGAAATGTGGTGGATCCCTAAAGTATACTCTGAGGGCTGGAACCCACTAGAGCGATTTTTTTTAGCGTTTTTCGGAGCGCTTTGAATTGCTAGCGTTTTCCCTAAACGCTCTGCCAATGTAAATAAATGTAACAAATTCCACAGTAGCGATTGTGATTAGTAAAATCGCAATCGCAGAACATGCAGCATTTTGAAAGCGTTTGTGCTTCAATGGAATGTACTGAAGCGCTGCCAAATCGCACTACACATAGCGATTTGAGTGTGATTGCAAACTGTAAATAAAATTATGATGCATTGAAAGGACCAATCAGAATTAAAATCACTAATCGCAAATCGCTACACAATCGCTGGAAAAAAGCTTACTCTTTTTAAAATCGATCCCAAAAGCGCCGGAAATCACTTACAAATCGCTTATTAAAAATGCTAGCAATTGTACTAGCGATTTGCGATTTGTAGTGGGTTCCATGCCTGAGGGTATTGTTTGAATTCTAGATGTATGTATCTATACCCAAAAATCATTTCAATCGTTCCTGGATTGATAATTCCTTTTGACCCCATTCTTTGTTTTAGGGATAGACAAGGTATTAACCTGAAAAAGAATAAGAGAATGTCACCTAGACAGCTTTTGAGTGCAGCCAGATCACAGATTCCAGAGTATTGTAGTACTTATACGGTACCAACTTCTGATGGAAAGTGTGACTATTGATGACACCTACCTACTGACAGCCATTAGGGAGATCAATAAACCAATTCATCACATCCAAAGGGAGGTGAAAAGTGTCTAGCTAATTAATAAATGATGGGTCTTGTGTGCCTTTTCTGTGAGATCTGTATGCCATAGGCATATCAAATCAAGAAATCCAGTAAGCCAGCCCTCTATTGAAGTAGTAATTTTATATGTATTGTAGCAATCAGATCAGTTTGTGTATCTCACGTCACCCCTTTCTTAAGACAACAAGATACAGTAGTGCACATGCCTAGGAATGTGGGCCTAGAATGGTGAATGCTCATGTACACATGGGAAAGGCTGCCGCATAACATGCCTTTCCTGTGAGATTTGTAAGCACAGAACAAGAACTACATTTACTATCTTGCCAAACTGCAAGACAACATATGTCTGTTCAGAGGTATGAGCACAGAAGAACTAAGGGAAAATGTATGAATGGTTTATTATGGGGGCCTAAGTAAGCCTCTAGGTGGCAGGCAAGCATGGACATCTGCAGCAGGGGCAAGCTCCCCCCCCCCCCCCTCCCTTCCCTCATTGTCATGGTTCTTTTCAGGGCTGGTCCAAGACTTTTTTTTGCAGCCTAAGGCAAACTTGTGAGGATGCGTTCCTCCCCCCTTCCCCCCCCCCCCCAATTGGAATGATCGCACAGCACCCGACAATTTGCACCGCACGTTATAGCTGCGCTGCAGTGAGCCCCCCCAAAACACCCTTAGTATAGGCAGGTAGCCAGGTATAGGTACCCCCAGTGATGATCGTAATCAGCTAATTATGTTTATGCAAAATTTAGCGTACATTTTTGCATATACACTTATATGTAATTACGATTTGTAAATTCAATTGATTTCATATAGTGATTCGTAATTTCGCCTAAAAATGTTCGCGTCAATTCGTGCTGACTTTGGCAGGGAATAGCAAAATCCCCATAAATGGTAGTGACCCCAAAATGTTTACATATGTTAGGGAGAATAGTGGGTATAAGTCAAAAAAATTATTTTCCAAAAAGACCTTATAGTTTTTGAGAAAATCAATTTTACAAATGCAAAGAATTTTTTTTTTTAAATGACAGTTTAAAAAACATTTTTGACTTGTACCCAATATTCTCCTTAAAGTGAACCTCCGGACTAAAAATCGACTCAGCAGCACTGAAAAGGCTTTGTGTTTCTTTAACAGTTTCACAGCATCAGAACTTTCTTTCTCTTATACAAGTCTCATTTTTAGCTGCACAGAAGAAAACTGCCCGGGCATTTTTCCCCTGATGCTGTGCAAAGCATGATGGGATTTCTGATTTTGTTGTTCTCATTCTGCTGTTTTGGTGCAATTTTTTTTTTTACGTTTTGAATTTGACATTTGAAGCCTAGCGTGTTCAGCTGGGAGGGGTTATCAGGACACAGGACAGTTGGAACTGTGTCTCCTGCTCCTTGTCACCTCCTTTCAACCAAAAAGATGGCTGTCCCCATGACAAAGATGGATGCCCCCATGACAAAGATGGCAGCCCCCATGAATCACAAACATTTGCCTGTTCTTTTAAAACAGGGTGGGTAAGAGATTATATTACCTATCTATTCTAATTAACATAACTAATGTAACTTGATGACAGTATGTTTGTTTAGGCTGAAGTTCCCCTTTAACATATGTACCAATTTTGGTAGCAATACCATGTATGGGGGCTTTGCTATCAACAGCTAAAGTCTGCAAAAAATTACATGAAAAATTATGCGAAATTATGAAATACTACTATTACATACGAAATTCATTATGATTTTCCCTGAAATTTCTCATTCTGATTACGATGCGTAAATGCGAATTTCGATGCAAAATTTCGGCCCACCACTGTTGGTAGCTAGGTACAGTTGTCCCACGTATAGGTTAGCCAGGTACAGTTGCCCCCAGTATAGGTTGGCCAGGCACTCTCTTCACTTCCTGTTTGCAGCTGCTGCTGCATTTGATTGGCTACAAACTGTATAAGATTTGCATAACATTTTCATCAAATTACTCACATCTCATTGACCATCCCTCTCTGTATATTTACACTTGTAGCTGGCCAGGGAAAGCAGTAGAATAAGGAATGTGTACAACATCATTCAACCAGCCTAGCAGTAAAAGTTCATTTATAGCAATGCAGCATAATTAAGAGCAGTTTTTACGGAGCACATGTTTATGTAAACAAAACTTTAGCACAGGCAACAGAAAATGCTTAGTGGGTGCCACGAATACACATGGAGGGTTGTTTTGGCACATGTGCAAGCCACAAGGCAACCATAGCATTTTAAGCATTCTTTTTATAATTGGTTTCGCTAGAGCATAATTTGTTTTTCTTTTAAACAGAACTGTTTACAATATTTTACTAAATATGAAAAAATCTCAAAAAGAGTGTAGGGATTTCCATTCTTTCATCAATGTCTTCCAACATTAAAAATAAGGATGCATACACCTAGCTAACAAGCTTACCTTTAATATTTGTTGTATCTAATTAATCCCAGGGTTAGAAAATGCTCTGCAATTATCTATCTATAAATATAAAAAAGAATGTTTGTATGTGTGTGTCTGTGTGTGTGTGTACAGTGGGATGCGAAAGTTTGTTTAATTGTCATGATTTTCCTGTATAAATCGTTGGTTGTTACGATAAAAATAAATAAAATGTCAGTTAAATATATCATACTGTATATGAGACACACACAGTGATATTTGAGAAGTGAAATGAAGTTGATTGGATTGACAGAAAGTGTGCAATAATTGGTTAAATAAAATTAGGCAGGTGCATAAATTTGGGCACTGTTGTCATTTTATTGATTCCAAAACCTTTAGAACTACTTATTGGAACTCAAATTGGCTTGGTAAGCTCAATGACCCCTGCCCTACATACACAGGTGAATCCAATTACGTAAAAGAGTATTTAAGGGAGTCAAGTATAAGTTTCCCTCCTATTTTAATTTTCTCTGAAGAGTAGCAACATGGGGGTCTCAAAACAACTCTCAAATGACCTGAAGACAAAGATTGTTCACCATCATGGTTTAGGGGAAGGATACAAAAAGTTGTCTCAGGCTAAGTTCACAGTGGGACGTTAAAGTTGCGCGTTAAAACAGCATTTAAGGCAGAATAACTCACTGCAATGAAAAATCAATGCCCTGTTCACAGTGCACACGTTGCGTTGGTGACTAACGCTGCACGTTAAGTAAAAGTACTGCATGCAGTGCGTTATACACGTTATTAGCTGCGTTGGACTGTTTGCACATGCTCAGTAATGACTTGGAAGCATACTTTTCATTGCCTGTATTTTTTACTGTATTTGCTGTATGCGACGGTAACGCTGCGTTGCCACTTTTTGGGCGCGTTGCGCCGTAAGCTTGCGGTGCGACTTTAACGTGGCATCAAAACGCAACGTCCCACTGTGAATCTAGCCTCAGAGATTTCAACTGTCTGTTTCCACAGTTAGGAACATATTGAGGAAATGGAAGACCACAGGCTCAGTTCAAGTTAAGGCTCGAAGTGGCAGACCAAGAAAAATCTTGGGTAGACAGAATTGACAAATGGTGAGAACAGTCAGAGTCAACCCACAGACCAGCAACAAAGACCTACAATATCATCTGGCTGCAGATTGAGTAACTGTGCATCGTTCAACCATTCGGCGCACTTTACACAAGGAGATGCTGTATGTGAGAGTGATGCAGAGGAAGCCTTTTCTCCACCCACAGCACAAACAGAGCCGCTTGAGGTATGCTAAAGTACATTTAGACATGCAAGCTTCATTTTGGAATAAGGTGCTGTGGACTGATGAAACTAAAATTGAGTTATTTGGGCATAGCAAGGGTCGTGATGAATGGAGGAAAAAGAACACAGCATTCCAAGAAAAAAACCTGCTACATACAGTAAAATATGGTGGTGGTTCCATCATGCTGTGTGGCTGTGTGGCCAGTGCAGGGACTGGGAATCTTGTCAAAGTTGAGGGACGCATGGATTTCACTCAGTATCAGCAGATTCTGGAGACCAATGTCCAGGAATCAGTGACAAAGCTGAAGCTGCACCGGGGCTGGATCTTTCAACAAGACAACAAGCCTAAACACTGCTAAAAATCCACTAAGGCATTCATGTAGAGGAACAAGTACAATGTTCTGGAATGGCCTCCTCAGTCCCCAGACCTGAATATATTTCAAAATCTGTGGTGGGAGTTAAAGAGAGCTGTCCATGCTCGGAAGCCATCAAACCTGAATGAACTAGAGATGTTTTGTAAAGAGGAATGGTCCAAAATACCTTCAACCAGAATCCACTCTCATTGGAACCTACAGGAAGCATTAAGAGGCTGTAATTTCTGCAAAAGGAGGATCTACTAAATATTGATTTTATTTCTTTTTTGTAGTGCCCAAATGTATGCACCTGCCTAATTGTGTTTAAACAATTATTGCACACTTTCTGGAAATCCAATAAACTTAATTTCACTTCTCAAATATCACTGTGTTTGTCTACTATATGATATATTTAACTGACATTTTTTGTCATAACAACCGACGATTTATACAGGAAAATCATGACGATTAACAAGGTTGCCTAAACTTTCGCATCCCACTGTATGTATGTATGTGCCGCCATTACTCAAAAATGCTTTGACCGATTTCAACAAAACTTGGTATACAGATCCCTTACTACCTGGGATGATCTGGGGGTCTCGCGTCTCCCCTACACACCTGGACAGAGGTAGAAACAGCCAAACAGATTTCACCCGTTCACGTCAAAGGAAAAAATGTAAAAGGTTGCCATTCACACAGTAATAAAGCCAGAGCCCCCAAACTTGACTCAGTTGGTCACTTGGTGACTGAGGTTACAAATTCATTAAAAGTGGGCAGAGCAGAAAAGAGCCAATTACATTTTAGCCGTTCATTTTAAATAGGAAAATGTAAACTACAGCCATTCTTAGACTCTTAATGGCAGGGTTTTAAACTTGGCACAGTTGGTCACTGGGTGACTGGGATTCATTTTCAGGAAAGTGGGTGGAGCCTCAGATTTTACCCATTCATGTAAATGGGAATATTTAGAAGGCTCCCATTCTCACAGTAATAAAGCTAGAGTCCTCAAACTTGGCAGAGTTGATTACTTGGTGATTGAAGTAAAAAATTCTGGAAAAGTGGGTGGAGCATAAAACAGCCAATCATATTTCAGCCATTAATTTTAAATGTGAAATTGTCAACTGCAGCTAATCTTAGAATGTAATCGCAGGATTTTAAACTTGACACAGTTGGTCACTGGGTGACTTCCATTAATATCCAGGAAAGTGGGTGGAGCCTACAACAGCCAATCAAAATTCACCTATTGGTTTTCAAGGGGAATATTTAAACTGTTACAATTCTTATGTCGTTAATGGCAGAAGCTTCAAACCTACTACAGTCGGTCATTGGCCATTCTTACACTGTTAGCATGGGCAGCATGGTGGCATAGTGGTTAGCACTCTCGCCTTGCAACACGTCCCTGGTTCGCATCCCAGCCAGGGCACTATCTGCACAGTTTGTATGTTCTCCCCGTGTCTGAGCGGATTTCCTCCAGGTACTCCGGTTTCCTCCCACATCCCAAAAACATACTGTCACAGACGGTTGCGCGGCTGCAGACGGCGTCCTTGAACCGCCAGTGAAAAAATGCAATCGCAATCGATTTTCTGCACCGATTGTGATTAACGATAGAATCTGGATTGGTTGTGTAGGGGCTACCTGTAGTCAAGCCTGGGGTCTCTCCTTCTCTCAGCAGAGAAATAGTTCAGTAACCTAAGGTACAGGGTGCCTGTGATTTGTAATTAGCATGTGACTGGAGTCTGGGCCTTAGCAGAGGTGTCAATTGCTTCAGCCATATGGCTGCCTGAAAGGAAGCCAGGAAGCAAGCTCCCCAGGTGGCCATGGAAGAGCTAGCCAGTGCGGCACCGATGGGGGCAGATTTGAATGCATGTGTTGTATGATTTCTGTCTGTTACATGAAGACCGTGTCTAGCACAGCTATGAAATTCATATAGTCTTATTCGTTAAAATCTGCCAAATGTGCTGATATAAAATTCATCGCAATAACCCGTCTGGTTATTGGTGTACGACCCTTCTCTGGAACTGGACCCGCTGCCCTAATCACGTCTGATGTCATATTAATCGGTATTTTCTGACAATTGTGAATCTGCTATCCACCTAAATATGACATGTATTGTTTATGAGTTACAGCATTTTATAAGTTTAAACCTAAAATCTCTCTCAGATGGAATGAGCTGTCATTGGTGGGTAATTCAGAGGGGGCAGGCATTGCCACACCCCCAAACCAGCTTCATCAAAAGCACATTGCCAGCAGGCAGACCTCAGTCCTCCAAATCCCATCTTCACGAGAGCATGCTGCTGCTAGCCAGAGGACCATGTGGTTAGCGGCCATCTTGTCTGAACTTTGCTCCTGAACAGAAACAAAGGAACTTTACAAGTTTTCCCAGAAAGGACATATTTCCATGAACTTTAAGTATCCATATTTTTTCCCTTATTTTTATTTTCTATACTGTGCTATTATTTGTCTCTATAATTGTTGATTTTAACGATTTTCTGTATATATTAATTATTCATATTGCATATTTAATAAACAACACTAATGTCCTTTATTTGTGCAGCTACCCTATTATTCAGCCGCACAAACTGAACCCTGGTTTCTTAAGAGTCGCTACTATTGTTGATAGCTAGATAAAATAGCATGTGTTTAACCGTTTTATTTGCAGGTCTAGAGTCAGTCGGTCAGTGGGCTCCTCTGTCCCATGGTAACAGAGGTGGTGGCAGTTATACCCTGAAATAGTGTGTAATTTGTATTACCGTAACTCACAGGCTCCCTTCTAGTCGGTCTGCTGCCAAAATTCCAGCGGTTTCTGCGCACCGATTGCGACCACAGATTGCATGGTCTGTGCGCTGAAACCGATTGGAAGGCATATAACGGTCCGGCCACTAGGGGCCCTGTGACAGATAAGTTATTTGGCTCACCCCTAAATTGCCCCTAGACTACAATATATACATAGACATATGACTATGGTAGGGATTAGATTGTGAGCCTCTCTGAAGGACAGCTAATTGACAAGACAATTTATAATCTGTGCAGTGCTGAGGAAGATGTCGGCGCTTTATAAAAACTAAAAATAATAATGTTAGTGGCAGAGGCCTCAAACCTTGTATTGTATGGTCATTGGATGACTGGGGTTCAAATTCAGAAAAGGGGGTGGGGCCACAAACAGCCAATTATATTTGTTTCATTTCAATGAGAACTTGGCAATTTAAATGATTGATGCCAAGGACCCCAACGTTCGCAAACGTGGTCATTGAGTGAATGTGTGTCAAGGTCAGTAAAAGTGGGCGGAGCCAACAACAACCAAATACATACCCGGGCAACATCGGGTCATCAGCTAGTTTATGATAATTGCTTAATGTGTGATGGGAGTAGTGTTGGGCGAACAGTGTTCGCCACTGTTCGGGTTCTGCAGAACATCACCCTGTTCGGGTGATGTTCGCGTTCGGCCGAACACCTGATGGTGTTCGGCCTTTTAAGTTCGGGTTCGCCCCGAACTTCTAATGGCCGCCGAACAGGGCCGAACAGGGCCCCTGTTCGGCCGAACAGGGCCCTGTTCGGCCGAATACTGCCCCCCTATGGGGTCGCAGGCATAAGGGGGGAGCATGCCCCGATCGCGGGGGGGGGGTCGGAAATTCCCCCCACCCCCTCCGCTGGCGCTCCCCCCTCTGCCCGCTTCCCCATACAAAAGTTTAAGCAAAGTACCTGTAGTGGATGGCCTGGCAGTGGGCGGCACTGTGGAGTGAGGAGGAGGAGTCCGGAGAGTGACGAGTTGAGGGAGGCCGGGCAGCGGGCGTGAGGTCAGAGAAAGGGCGGAAGTACCACAAGGGTACTTCCGCTGAACCGCCCGCTGCCCGGCCTCCCTCAACTCGTCACTCTCCGGACTCCTCCTCCTCACTCCACAGTGCCGCCCACTGCCAGGCCATCCACTACAGGTACTTTGCTTAAACTTTTGTATGGGGAAGCGGGCAGAGGGGGGAGCGCTAGCGGAGGGGGTGGGGGGAATTTCCGACCCCCCCCCCGCGATCGGGGCATGCTCCCCCCTTATGCCTGCGACCCCATATGGCCCCCAAAAGCTGGATGTTCGGAAAGTTCGGGGTTCGGCCCGAACATGCCGAACATCTCGGCCATGTTCGGCGAACTTTCCCGAACCCGAACATCCAGGTGTTCGCCCATCACTAGATGGGAGCAACACAACTTTTCTTCTCCCAATAGTTAAACACTTTAAAAAAGGGTAGTACAAGTGTCCACAACCATTCATGTTCAACATTAAACATATATATACTGTCAAAAAAATTATTAAATATAAAAACATAAATAAAAAATGACCTATGACTAGAGGTAAAAGGTCCCGGATTTGTTTGATTTTAAAAATTATGCTAGCCTCAGAGTAGATGTGGACCTTGAAAAAGTCCACTTCATCAAAAATTAGGCATGCCACATAGTAGAACTAGAAGGCATTTGAAGGTATCTTCATAGGTTTAGGTGATAAAATCAGATAAGCCACACAGCTGAGGCAGAAGGCTCAGTAATTAATATTTTATAATAGGTAATTGACTGGCCTAGCACCAGAGTGCAGCTAATCAGTAGAATCTGTGGGAGGGGTAATGAAGTCCTCTGAGATCCAAGCTTCTTTTTATACAGCTATTGAGTGGTAAAACATAGATAATGGACAGACATCCAACTGGATTCTCCACGATAGAAAAGCGATATCGCTGGTCTTCCTTGGCTCTTCTTTGTAGGACCTTGGTAACATGTAGAAGCCTGGCCTAGCCAAAGAACACTTATAGCTGAACATCAACAATTTTCAGCCTACACACTATACATAGATTGCAAGCATTGGACATAATGAACTAGCCTCCAAACAATGCTAAGTCTGCATGTTCTTCTGTACATCAACATATTCATAAAGCTTAATGTGAGAACCTTCATAGTTGCCTATTTTAAATCCCCATAAAAGGAAAGCTGCCTTTTGCCACTTGAAATTCCAATTTATTTTCCAAATAAACACTGCTGCACACATCCACATATGTGATGGATTTGCATTTAATTGCTAAATATAATTTGATTTTGAATGGGCTGCTGTTTTACATTCCCATACTGTACTCTTGAAAGGCACAGACATGGTCATACTTCACCCTGGGAGCATTTGGACAGGCAGCTCACGATGGGAATGTAACATAATATAAACGCAGTCATTTGAGTCATTCACAATGTTGTTTTTCTCATTTTTTAGATTCCACTCCCCTCCATTATTTGCAGATTAGGAGCTTTAACTAGATACCAGTAAAAAAAAAGTGGAATTTCCTCTTTACTTTGAGGAAATAAAAAGTAGAGAAATGCAAACTTTTTTGAATACTCTACTATTCTTTTTAAATCACATTTCTGTACTGCTGCAGGCACTCCTTGGGATTCCTCTCAAATGAATATTAACCAGAGCAAATATGTAGAAGAGTCCCAGCCTTTGGATTTTCAACCATTTTGGCCCCTGTAAGTGACTGTAGGAAACTGGCGCAGAGCCTTGCATGCAGTAAGTCTTAAGTAGTAATTGCTTCAAAATATAATAGGCTGGGTTGAGTGTCACCAGGACATTTATACCACCTCATGTTATTATGCTGGTGAGGTATACTGAAGGGGATAGTTGTGCTGTGGGAAAGGAGGAGAAATATACGGTAATTTTTAGAGGCTTGACAAACTAGTTAATGACCACAAGAAGATTATCCAAACAGTCACAAAATCATTGACATATTGGTCTTGGCAAATATAATGACCAGAACAAGATTTTCCTTGATGCTTTAAAAAGTTTCTGGCCTCTGGCAAAAAAATCCAAGAGAATATTAAATCTATCATAGCACTGCAAGGAAGGAGATCCAGGGACAGAGGATGGGTGCAGTACATAGTGATTCTCGTAATCTGCTAATTATGATTACATGACGTTTTGTGTAAAATTTAGCAATTACAGCCACACGTAATTATGATATTCAAAATTAATTAAAAAATATTGCGTTATTACGAATCATTTCCCATCCACTTTAGTTTTTGATTAAAAATGTTTTCAAAAAGACCTTGTAATTTTTGAGAAAAAGAGAATACTGAGTCTCCTTTTGGTGCTTCCTACAATGTACCTGTTACCTGTGTGTGGGAACTGGCACTTTCCATGGGAAATAAAAATTCCTGCTTCACATGACCGCATTTTTTACCAGTTTTTATACAGTTTTATTTATTATTACAATTTGGGTGGGTAAAAAAGATCAGGTCAAGTTAGGTTAGGGAACCTATACACAGGGCTGGATTTGTACTTTTTACCACCCACGGCCCACTATCCCCAGCTGCCCGCGAACCGACAGCATCCTAAACCCCCCCCCCCTCCCCCAACATGGCAAGGATTAGATTGTAGGCTCCTCTGAGGAAAGTTAGTGAAATGATGGCAGGGATTAGATTATAATCTCCTTGGCACATTCGGGGAGTGACAGGCAGCTCATAAGTGCCTGTTCACTGCCCCTTCATCCCCCGAGAGCTAGATCTGACTGTTGGTAGCCGCCCAGTGCTATGTGCAAACTCTCTGTAGCAGGACGAATGTTTGGCAGGCTAACTGCTACTGCCACCCTGCTGCCCACATCCGCCCCTTGCTTTCCTGGTGCCCTAGGCCCTGGCCTTTGGGTCCTTGCCTAAAATCCAGCCATGCCTATACATAGGTTTTTAGGGAAATCAATGCATATGTTAAAGCATATATTAAATGTTAAGTAACAGTTATGATTAAGGGTTAGGAAAGGATATCGGGGGATAGATTAAAAAAACCACAGTTTATCATTGTGCACCAAGTGTACCCCATAATGTCTAAATATAACACAGTAAACATTTTTTGTCCAGCTGCCTGGAAGCAGTGTAAGATGTCCAGCCTGCCTCCTAGCCACATATCTGCTAGCATGTCAACCAGTGGCACAGTTCAGTCAGGAAGTATAGTGTGATGTCATTACACCACTTTGCTAAAAATTGGGTATATGCACAAATGATATAGGGTTGTGTAATAATAGCAGGCACAACTGTTTAAGAGCTGAAAATAATCAGACTTTTCTGTGCTTCCACTGTTGTTTTTGTAGTAATAACATTAGCAATAATATATTTTAACATTAATTTTAATATTTAAAAAAGGTGTTCCCTATTTGCCTTTGTACAAACTGAAAAATGGTGTTTGTATGGCCTGTGTGCCTGCTTCCAAAATGTCTTTGTATCAGGTCACAAGGAGAGTACTTGGGCTGCTCTTTTACTCCACTTATGTGGGTTTTCAAGGGCTGGTGTAAAGGACATGTGTACGATATGTAAACCAGGACACATCTGGAGAGGGGAGGAAGAGGAAAATATATTGTGACCCACAGTTTCAGGAGTTTTGCAAGCTGTAGTTTGGTGTCAGAGAGCATAACCCAGATGTCTGCTACATGTTTCAGACAACAGCTGCATAATTCAATTAAAACAATTACACCTAAAAATATGCAATTGGATTTCAGGTTGACCATACTGAAAGCATTATATTCTTATTTCCACTGGATAGGATGAGTAATAAATGTTCCCAGCACTGATCTATGCAGGCCCACATTCCAGAAAATTGTCTCTTCTTTTTCTTGACATCCCAGGTTAAAAAGCGTGGCTGTAGTAAGGAGATTATAGATAGACATCGGATATAAGAAGTGACCACAGTTCTATATTTTACATAACCTGAAAGCTTGCTTGGCAAGGAAGCAGCCACTGCTCCAAAGCTATCATAAAAAATCCAGACTACAAGGGAAAACTATCTGACTTTCTGGAGATGTATCTTCAGGTTTGATAAAGCTAAGGTCAAACTGTAAGGCCACAATGACCATCATTATGTTTGGTGGAAAAAGGGTGAAGCTTGCAAGCCAAACAACACCACCTCAACCATCCAGAATGGGAGCGGGAGCACCGTCATGGGGTGCTTTACTGCAGAAAGTACTTGGTGCACTTCATAAAATATATAGCATCCTGGGGAAGGAGAATTATATACATATACTCCAGGAACATCTCAAAAGAAATTGAAGCTCAGTCACAAATGAGTCATTCAAATGGACATTGAATCCAAACATACCTCCAAAGTTACGGCAAATTGACTTAACTTCTTTAGGACAGCACGGCTTTGGTTCTTTAACAGCGAGCACATTATACTAATCAACGTATAAATCCAATCAGTTGTCATTATGGGAGTCACTTAACACCGACATTATTTGGTTCATTCAGAACACAAAAAAAAATAAAACAAACTAGAGGACAGAAGCATCCCCTGATGATAGCTTTGTACATGAATGTCTTATTTATTCTTTCCCCATGAATATATCACCAAAACAAAACCCATTGTCATTGGGGAGGGGGGGGGGGCATGGGAGCACTCGGAGGGACACAGTAATTCTCAGGGGAGGGACAGTGCCCCAGTGTGCTCCAGTGTAGCGCCGCCCATGCATCTGGTTATATTTGGAGATTTTTCCAACTGAATCAAAGCAACTCATGGAAAGAAGCTTTTGGAAGGTTCCACTTGGTTCCACTTAATGTAAAAGGTTGTGATATAGTCAAAAAAATAAAATAATCTGTCTGTGAACATTGTTTGTAAAATATACTTTTGCACTGCACAAATTTGAGTTCTTGAACAATATACCAAATGTATAATTTGTTGGTATAAAATCTGTGGTGGGATTATAAAGGCGTACATATTGCTGTGCCATCCACTCTGTTACACGCCGGGTGAAGCTGATAGTTAAATGTAACATTACCGATATGTTACTATGCACTTACCCATCACTCTATTCTCACACTTCCCTTCTAATGCCTAATACTAACCCTAACACTAACCCCCTTCCTAGTGCCTAACACTAACCCCTGACCCCCAAACAACGGAAACGCAGCTGATGGATCAGTGTACTGTGCAACCAACTCACTGCATTGGCGACCGATTACTGGTATGTTGCATTGGCATCTATTAGACACCTGCCAGAGCAGGCAGCCGGATGACCTGGTCTGTTACAAAGTGTGCTTTAAAGAATTCACCCTAAATATATAGTAGTTCTACTACAACAATGTACATTTTTGAATTAATCAAGGATGGCAAGGGAGTGCCATTTTACTTTGAGCTGTACATACTTTAGATATCTGTAGCTTGAAACTGTCTTTACAGATCTTTTTGGGCAGTAGTTTTTAAATGAGCAGTGCACAGGCTTGCTGTTCAGTTGTCAGCATGTACTGTTGTATGAAGAGGGAAGGGGTGGATGCATGAGTGGAACTGTAATAGTGTCAGTGGTGTAGCAATAGGGGATGCAGAGGTTGTGGCTGCATCAGGACCCCTGGACCATTGGGACCCACAAAGGGCTCTCCTCCATCCATCTTACCATATTAGCTTTTCGTTTGTTCTATGCTGAAAATGAACACCCCTATATTTGCATTGAATAGTGGTAATCCTTACCAAACTGTTTCCTTACTCTAATTACACCTCTTGGACACTGTCCTTTGTAGGTTTTGGGTCTCCATGTCATTAGAGTGCTTGGGGCCCCATTTAAAACTCGCCCTGGGGCCCCAAACTCCTTAGTTACACCACTGAATAGTGTGAATGGATTTTCTAGTTACAAAGTCTAACAGTTAAACCAACTGGACAATGTTCTAAAAAAGTAAACCTTCATGTGTAATAACTTATGTTAAGTTATTATTTCGTATTAAAAATAAGTAAAAAAAAAGAAAAACATATTTTCTTTAAATATCTTTACTTGAATGAAAGTTTAGTTTTAATTCACTAATGCTGTGAAAGTTGTAATTACATAAGTCAATTACAACAACTAAAATAAAATGTTAGCTGAGACTGCATCTCAACAAATGCTGCAAATTCCATGCCCAGTGGAGAATGAAACAAAAAACAAAGAATGAGAGCATGTGCTTCCTATTCCAAGTCATTTTGCACAACATAGGTTATGGAATAGTACATTCTTGTTTTGGTAGTTTGTTGCCCTCTTGTGGTAATATATAAATATGCATTGTTTATTGCTTGACCTCTAGTACTCTAGTATTTGATGTGCTGGTATCAGGAATGCTTATAGTTATTTGGGTGCTGCAAAGGAAAACTTTTTTTTTTGAATTCCTATAAATAGAAAAATGACTTTCAAATGAGTAAAATTGCATATTCAATAATGCAGGCCACCCATTATATATAGCTGTAATTGCAGTGGTTATGGCTTTCTTTTGTTACAAACATGCACATACTGGCACGGAAGCATTCTTGCACATACTCACATACATGCACTGACTCTAATGCATCTACAACCACAGACAGACATAGCATCAGTACTTATACTGAAGGCTGCACCTCACCTGTCCTCCCCAACTTGCTCATACTGCCAACCTTCTCACCACCTTGTGAGTAAAGTGTAAACATGATCCATACTATTAGCAGCAGCTGTGTCTGTACCAGTGAGAAGAGCAGTGACTTCCTGTTGTAGCATTGCTGGGTTCCTACACAATATGCAGACAGCAAGGACTTCACAATGGAAAGGGTGCAATGACGGCCCTGAACACTAGGTGGCACTGAATGCACATGTGTAGGTGGCGTATGCCTAGAAACCACCTTTAGGAAAATCATGTATAAAAAAAATCAGTTTTATTTGCTTTTCTACATTAAACTTAATTTTGTTTTACAGACACACTGCGCTGTGACGCTGACAGACATGCTACACTGTAACTTTGACACACTGTTACTGAGAAGCGTACTGTGATACCAACAAACACATTGACAGGCTCATTAAACTCTGACACTGACAGACATATTAACCTGAAAAAATGAAAGACACACTGATATTGATAGACACATTGCACTGTAAAACAGAAACCTTGACAGTGCTTCTGACAGACATGTTGTATGAGGACACTGAAAGACTAACTGACAGACACATTGTGACACTGACAGGCACGCTGCTCTGTGACACTGACAGACACGCTGCTCTGTGACAATGACAGACACGCTGCTCTGTGACAATGACAGACACGCTGCTCTGTGACAATGACAGACAAGCTGCACAGTCACACCTAGCCACCAGCATGACCAGAAAAAGTAGCTAGCACCAGCCACAAGTCTTAACAAGCAGCCAGCTCTATCCTGAACTAACTCAGCCAGTACCAGATACCAGCACAGCCAGGCAAAGCAGCCAGCAAAGTCAAAAGCCAGCCTCCAGCACAGCAGAACCAGAAACTAGCATAGTAGAACCTTCTGTGAGTACAGCATGAATCAGCCACCATCAGATAGTCAGAGGTTAGCATTAGCGAGCTTCAGTAGCAAGTGCCAAACCAACCAGGCAGCCTCAACCCAGTAACTCCACACCAGGCCAGACAGCAAGACAAATAAACCAGCTAGTGAGGCAAGAAAGAAAAGCTGGTTAGCAAGCCCATCATGTCCAGACAGCATGCTCACAAGATAAACACAGATATGTCTTAATAGTTTGATAATATTATGGTTATTTCAAACATACAATAATATGTTGTTGTGTTGCAATCACAATGTGATGTGCTATATGAGTATTCTGTAATGTGATGTGTCTGTCTCAACTTGAAAAATGGGGAGAATTGGACTACAGAACAACAAAGGGAAAAGGAGCACCTAAGACTAGAAAACAAAGTATGAGGTAGAAGTGTGAAACAGGAGGGAACATCAACAATGTACTGATGGGCCACCGCAGGTGGTATGGTTTGTAGGGATGAACCTAAACAACAGGGATACAAGGAATGCTTTCAGGAAAATATATATTAAATGTGTATACATAGAGTACTCTAGAGTACTCATAAAGAGCTGCTTACATGAAGGCTAAACTACACACATATAGTGGCCACTGATATGTCCATGACATGGTTTATGTGGTCACTTGTCTAAATTTGCTTCTTGGCCTATACTCTATCACTGGCATCATCTAACTGGTGGTCAGCCTGTGTGTGTAGTGCTAACATTTATTTCATGAAAACAAGCCAGAAGAGGTAAATGAACCCCTTAAATAAAAGCATGTATGTCTCTGCCACCTACTGTCATGCTCACCAGCAGGCATTCCGTCTGGCGAGGCTTTGCTTCGTGCAGATGAACTCCCAAAGACGCAGACACCCAGGATATGATGCAAAGTGATGTTTTATTTACAGTGAAGGTTTGTACATCAACAGTATTCAAAGTAGATTCCAGACCGTGCAGGAACAAGCATGCAACATTATGTTCATGAAGCAACTTGACAGGAGTATTTACCCAGGTAATATTAGTAGGTTCAAGTCCACCAGCAGGTATGTAGATATTCATCCAGAATACAGCATACAGGACAAGAGCAAACACACAGGCTATAACTCCAAGAGGTCAGGCACAACTGGAGCTACCAGACAGATTATAATCCTAGGACTCAGGCAAGACAGGAACAAGAACTTCCAAGAGGATAGGCAGAACTGGAGCAACCAGACAGATATAAATCCTAGGACTCAGGCAAGACAGGAGCAGGAACTGAGGCTGCACAAGCAGGGAGGACAAACAATGCGACCGCAAAGGCTGCTGGGAAGTCTGGATCTTAAGTACTCCGCTAACAAGGCCCTCACCTTTCAGGTGTTCAGACACTCCCATGTAATCTCACTGCAGCAGGACTGAGCCAAAAGCAAAGCCAGCCCATAACTGCAGTGAGAAACAGAACTGGGAATCCTTGCACACACACATGCAATTCCATTGCAGCAATGTGCAGACAAAAACCAATGGACAGTCAGCCCATCACTGCAATGACAGGCAGAACTGAGAATCCTCACAGACTTGCATACAATTCCATTGCAGTAATGTGCAGACTGAAGCAAATGCAGAGTCAGCCCATCACTGCAATGACAGGCAGAACTGGGGATCCTAACACCTACTAGCAGGAATGTTTTTTAACTTTTTCTGGACCGCCACAGTATAAATCTATGTCGGGCGGGTGGCCTCCCATTCACCGCGCGTCCTTGCCCGACACCACCGCTATCGCTGCTTTCCACCTGCGGCAATTAGCTGCCCTGCCGTCTCTATGACGGCAGAGCACTGTGCGCCGGGCAGGAGCCGTTTTCATTGGCTCCTGGCCCTGTCATTCCTGTAAGCCAATCCCATCCCAAATGTTAGCACTACACACATAGGCTGACCACCAGTTAGATAAGGCCAGTGATAGAGAGAGCAGCCTGCGGCGGGGACAGAGCGGCGTGACCGGCGGGAGCGACGGATTATTGCGGCAATTCGTCGGGATACGACGTTTTAGTGTACCAGCAGCCTCTGGTCCTTAAAGAGAACCTGTACTGAGTAAAATTATTTAAAATAAATACACGAGGTAACTTCAAATGAACATTAAATAGTTACCTTGGCATCAGTTCCTCTCAGAAGCTCACCATTTTCTTCTGACAATGATCCCTTCCAGTTCTGACAATATTTTGTCAGAACTGAAATATATCAGTTGCTGTCAGTTATAGCTGAGTGGACAACTGATGTGGCCGGTAATGTCCATGTTTCCCTATGGCTCAAGTGGACGATGTTACAGTTTAACAGTGTGCTGACCAGAAAGCTGTTATGGGGTAATGGCCATTTTCAAAATGGAGGATGGAGAATTCCATTGATCACAGTGGACGAACAGGACATGGGAGAGGAGAAAGAGATTGAGGAGTAGACTACACGGGAAGTAAGTATGACTTGTGTATGTTTACTTTGACTTTTAATTTTCAGTTTCGGTTTTCTTTAAGGGGACAGAGGCTGCTGGTACCGAAGTGGTTAAACATTTTCCTGGATTGATCATCTCCAGTGTTTTCTTCTTTCTCCCAAATATATCAGCCCTCTCTCACATCGTTGGTACCTGTCTGGGTATATTAGTGTTGCATCAGATTTATAAACAGGTATATATTTGCAAAGTATTCCTCAGCTGTGATCAGTCGCTGGAAAAGCTGCATTTTAGACAGTTTCATCTTCATTGTTGCTCTGCTCTTCCACAGCAAAGGTCAGCGGTATTTTTAGAATTCCTGTCAATTGGCTAGTGTACAATGCAAACTATTTTGTAACTCTTAAGGTGGCTACAGACATAAAACTTTGGACTCCACACGGTATGCCAGCAAACAACTATGGCTCATAAATATTACAAAGCAATTTCTGCAGAAACAATCCAATGCTGTTTCAGCAGATAAATCAGCCTAACATGGAGACGTGGCCGTGAGTTTCTTAATTCACCACTGGACAACACTGTCGTAAAACATAACACAAACTTGACACTTGGCTGAAAGCATCTGTCGAAGTAAAATAGATTTTCAAGTAAGAAGATCATTTGGTAGTAGGTACAAGTTAATTCCCTGAGTAGGGGGGACAATTTGGTCTTCTCCTTCTTAATGGGTTGACTAGATTGTACCATAAGATCCTCTTATTGCACTATCCCTATCTCCGTTTTGGACACATGGAGGTGAGGATGTGCACTGTGTTTTTAACACTGGGTCAAGGGTGGGTCAAGGGTACCATACAAGGAAGGTGGAGGATTTTCTGCAGGCCCTTGTTAAGGTACCTCCTAATGTTAGGAGAAATGTGGGTTGATAATGGTAAGAGGATGGAGCCTCATATTTTCAAGCTTTATTTTGCATGATAAAAGCACAGCTTGGCTGTGCGTCATCAGTTTAGACCTGCTGTAGGATTTAAGCTAGTCCCTAAGTTGCAAATGAGAGGCTGCTGAAAAGCTGTCATTAATAATTTGGTAGTCCGGAATAAGGTAATTTATGTAGAATGTCACACATATTTATTAATTTATGTGCATAAGTAGCAACATTAACACAAACCTTTTCTCGTGGGTACTCAATGGTTTGGGATCATAAAGCAACGTCAGCAAAAAAAATTAATGTATGAGACAAAAGAGCAACTAACAAAGTTTACTGAAATAATCTTATAGTCAGGTATTAGCAGGAGTAGTAGTTAGTGAAACTATTATTCAGCTCTGCTGTTTCCTGCATCACCACACCTACTCCATTCTGTTGGTTGGCTTGTGAATAAATATCACATTAATGAAGTCTCCCCAGTTCTCTGCCCCTCCTGGAATCCTGCTTGTACCTTTCCCCATTGTATCTCAACTGGTGGCATCCACGACTGCAGGTGTAACAATAGCCCCTGTGCCCCCCACGACTGCAGGAGGACCTGGGGGGAGGGAGGACAGGTCCCCTTCCCTCTTCAAGGTACAAAAGGCGTACATCCAATCACTATGCAGCTTCAGTCCCTGTCACATGACATGCAGGATGGAAGCCACATAGTGATTGGCACTTGTACACTGAGAGAGGACCTGCCCTGCCATCAGAAGGTGGTAATGTATAATGCACTGCTGCTGCTCTGCATTATGTACAGGAGAGGCCAACAGATATCTGTGGGAGGCCTGGCATAGTGTAGTTACGCCACTGTTGGCATCACTGTGAAGTTGCATTATGACACCTCTTGCTCCAGTACTTCTATTACTAGATTTCTAGTATACAAAATATAGTATACAAATGATAAAGGTTTTATTGAACTATACTAGAAATTTCTTTTTATTATTGATTATGAAAAATTAATAGCTGAATACATTGTTTCCTTGCTTATTGTTCCACATTAATGTTTTAATATGAATCGGGGTATTATTTTGAAGTAATTGATGACTCTCGTCTTTACTTTGTATTTTGAACACTGACTGGAGTCAGAACTCTAAGCAGGATGTATACGAACAGTAATGTGATACAAAGAACACTTACAGTGGCAAAAGCCATTTTGGAAGGCAAATGAGATATCAAGGCGGTATTACCTAAATATTGTCCTTTTCCTTCTCTGAATGGTGGGCCCAATGGTCCCTTCACCATGGGATTCATATACTTCATTTGAGGGTATGTTCCTCCAGCTGGTCCTCCTCCGGACACAGATCCTACAGCAGCCACCAACAGGAATAAAGTGCCGTGTCCCAAGGACATCTTGATTTCAATCTGTAAAGAGAGATCAGATTGTAGTATGTTTGTAAGATATGACCACAAACAGCATGTCTGATAAGAAATACCAGTGATAAGCAAAACAAAGGAAACTCATTTTGGTCATATTTTTTTTTTAAACTGGCGCAAATTTTCGAGGATAATTTTAAAAGCTGAGGAAATTAAACTTGATTAAGCAGGTTTCACTTTTTCTCCTGTATTACAGTTACTACCTGCTAATTTTAGTAAAGTAAAATCCCAGCGGTTCCAGTCTCAAGACTATGCAGACATTTTGGAGTGAAGTGTACTGTCCAGTGTCAGAAAGCTCTGTCTCAGTCAAGGATCCTCCAACATCATATTGATCCAAAACACAGAGAGAAAAGCACCCACAATTGGTTAAGAACAAAACCCTGGATTCAGTGGCGTAGCAATAGGGGTTACAGAGGTTGCGACTGCATCGGGGCCCTTGGGCCAGAGGGGCCCCATAGGGCCCTCCTTTAAAGTGGATCCAAGGTGAACTTTTACACATTGCATAATTGTGTTTCTTTCCTATTGTTTATAGGGCATTCCTCAAGCCAAATACTTTTTTGTTTTTATTTTAATACTCTAATTCCCTATAAACTAAATAAACCACGCCCACAGGTTTTCAGAGAGCCTTGGCAGTAGCAAGGGCCCATGGGAGCTCAGTCTAGGCAGGAGGAGGGGGAGGTGTTACTAGCCATTGATTTCAGAGGCAGAGGGGAGGAGGGAGGAGATTAGGCTGATGGCTCAAGATACAGATAAGCCTGCCTCTGTGTAATGTTTACAAACAACATGCCTGCTGTCATTGTATCACAGGAATAAATAATCATATTCTATTAAAACTGTTTGCAGCTAGATTTGCTGTGTAAACTATGTAAACTGTACATAAGATATATAGACAAGTTACTTGTTATAGTTAGTTTTTCATCTCGGATCCGCTTTAACCATAGTATTAGCTCTTTATTGGTCCTGTGCCTGTAAAAATCACTTCTATAGATGCTTTTTGCAGGGGCGTAGCAATAGGGGTTGCAGAGGTGGTGGCCGCATCGGGGCCCTGAAGGGCCCTCCCTCAACTACAGTATTAGCTCTCTATTGGTCCTGTGCTCATAATAATCACTTCCATAGATACTTTGAATAGTGGTAATCATTAACAAACTGTTCCCTATCCCCTTCTTGCAGCTCAGACACTGTAGTTGCCATTGGCAGGTTTTGGTGTGCTGTATCAATTGCTATGTATAGAGTGCTTGGGGGGCCCCACTGTAAAACTTGCATTGGGGCCCACAACTCCTTAGCTATGCCACTCATGCTTTGAATGGTAGTAATTATTAATAAACTGTTCCCCATCCCCTTCTTGCACCTCTGACACTGTAATTGTCCTTGGCAGGTTTTGGTATGCCGTATCAATGGTTATGTATAGTGTGCTGGGGGGGGGGGGGGGCAATGTAAAACTTGCACTGGGGCCCAGAGCTCCTTAGCTACACCACTGCTAGATTGTTCTGAAGTGGCCTTTTATGAACCATTATATAAATTCTGTTGATCATCTATGGAAAGATCTGAAATGTATACTCTGGAGAAGGCATCCTTAAAACCAGTCACAGCAGGAGCAGTTTGTTCTGGGCAGGTGGGCCACACTACTTGAACTGAATACAGAATTCTGAGAGCTACACTTGTACAACAATCACTTGTTTGCAGTGACTGCCTCTAAAGCTTCACGTTCCCATCATATTTGTCTATCATGTTTTCTTTTGTGTTTTAGTCAAAACTCTAAAGCAAAGTCTCAATGTTTTTAACCCGCTCCAATCCTTTGTCAGACTATGTCCGACATTGGCCCTTTCTAGTGGTGCTGTTGCCTGATGTAATCCAGCCCCCTTACTGTAGATCAATGTGTTAGACTAAGTCCAACCCTTTGATCGCTGCTGGCCCCATCTTCTAACACTGCACCACTTAATTTAATATTATGTGGGCGCATATAGTCTTGTCACTACAGCTGCTGTTACTGGATCTAGTCCTGCACAGCATCACCCTATGGGAATCAAAGTGTCAAACACTCTGATCCCCTCCACCATGATGCTCCGCCCACGTAATTACTCTGGTGTATATAGAATTGGACCAAGCTACAGTTTACTCCCCCAACCCTAATTCTTGGTCGCCTCCTCTCTCTAGTGCTAGGAGGTACAGACACCCTGGATACGTGCTGGGGGGTGGGTGTGGGGGTGATTCAAAAATTGGATTGAAAAGGGTTAAATGTGGAATAAACAATGGTGCCAGATACTGTACTTTTCTCAGTTTGATATTTCAGATGCAAGTGTAGGTTTCTATTTGTAATAAGGAGGACAACTAGGACTACACACAGCACAGGCTGATAAACAAAATACCTTTGGACTCAGGATGATATCCATTTAGCTGCACATGCTTCCATTTGCATCCATAAATGCAGGAAATATCTATTTTTGAGAGACATGAGTAGGAGTAAAATATTGGAGTTTGCGATTAATAGTTAATATAATTCAACAAGCAAACGTTCTATTCAGAGTGCCCTGATCAAGTTGTCTTTGGCATTCCAGCTCAGAGCACATCTGGGATGTCAGCACAAATATGCAGTTTGGAAACAGAACATCGGGGTGTGTTCTAAAACTCAGCAGTTGGGACATATGTCTCATTTTCAATAAAAATCCAAAAAGTAAATTTAATAGTAAGTACCCACTAAAGCTTTGTGTTGTGAGTTCTGGTTTTCCAAGATACTGTAGCTATTTATATAATTTGCATTTAATACAGTTAGTAAACTTTTTTTTACCCAGAGAGAATAACAAGGTATTCAGTAATGATTTTATGAGGCACTGCAGAATTTGTATGTCAGGAGTTTGCTATATGCAAATTTCATACATAAAGCGATCTTTCCTGTCTTTCTAAAATATAACGCACTTCCTCTCCCTAGTGCAACAGTAGTACCATATGCATGCTTTCTACTTGCCAAAGCTGAATGTTTTGTGCCACCCCATTGATGGCATGGTTATGCCTACTCTGTGATTGCTACATTAATTTGGCCAAAAGAATTTGATGCATGATTTATGTTGGAGAAATTTGGGCACTGTAGGATTAGGTACACAATAATTTCAGTGTGATGTGTTTGGATGCAGTATGACTTTATCACCTGTTTCTGTTTGTTGTATAAAGTTTTCCTGCCGATAATATCTGTAATGGTTCTATACTATATTTGTTACTGCATGTTATGATCTTGGAACTTTAATGCAGATACTTAATAATGTTTATTTTATCCCAGCTGTTCTCAGTTATTTGAGGTATGAATGTTTGATGTAATACTTCCAGATTTACTTGAAGTGGACCCAAGTTCTTGCAAAGAACAGACTGAAAACTGTTCATTCCACATAGAAATGCTGTAGAAATCAGCTGTCCTGAGATGTGTTTATTTAGTTACAATTGAGTGTTACAAGTGTGTAATCAGTAGGCATGACTCACAGTGCCAAGGCGCTAGCAGTGCTGGCTGTATAGATAAGACAAATGCTTTAACCCTTCTATTGCTCCCTGAAAGTTCATCCAGTACATTTTCTTTTGTTTTCATACTGTCTCTAATCTTTAAGAGCAGAGAGTAAAGGCCCATACACACGTCGGATTTTAGCGAACGACCCGTCGTTTGAACGTTCCGTCGTTCGGACGTTTTCGCGTCAAATCCGACGTGTGTACAGACTATCGTTCGGGTGATAAGACTGGTTACCAGCGATCCGCCCGGCGGATCGTTGGTAACCAGTCTTATCACCCGAACGATAGTCTGTACACACGTCGGATTTGACGCGAAAACGTCCGAACGACGGAACGTTCAAACGACAGGTCGTTCGCTAAAATCCAACGTGTGTATGGGCCTTTATGCTGCATACACACTTGAGATAAAAGTCTTTGGAAAATCAAGATCACAGACCAATTTTACCCCATTCCATGTAGTATGAGAGCCATACTCTACACAGTCTATTCTATGGAGCTGCACTCCCAATCAGCTAAAATCTTTGCAAGATGCTGCACACAAAGATGCTGTACACATTCAAAAGATCATTATCTGCAAAAGATCTGTTCCTGCAAACGATCCATTCATGCAAAATGCATTCATAGTCTATGAGGGAGCAGAACACTTCCAATATACAGAAGAAATCTCAGCAGAGGTTGTTCTTCCTGCGTCAACTTAAGAGATTCGGCATGCCCAGGGAACTGTTGACCAGCTTCTATACTGCCACTATAGAATCCATCCTCTGCTCCTCAATCATCGTCTGGCACGCGGGCGCAACAGCCAGCGACAAACACACACTGCAGAGAGTCATAGCTGACGCAGAAAGAATCATTGGATCTCCTCTTCCACCTCTTGATCTCCTCCACTCAGCGAGGATGTTGAAGAGGGCCACTGTGATTTCCTGTGACCCCGCCCACCCAGGCAGCCGCTATTTTAAGCTCCTCCCCCTGGGCCATCGCTACAGGTCTATACCATGCAAAACCACCAGACGGAAGAACACCTTCTTTCCCCAAGCGGTTCGGCTGCTTAACTCCAACCTTCCCCCATCGGGCCCGCTCACTGGCAGGCCCTAGCGGGGACTCTCAGTCAGTTCTCGACGCCCCCATTCTCACTGCACGGGGTCTGTACTGGGGCCACCATCACCATCATTATTATGTCTATTAGTACTAGTGGACTGCTCCTGCATGGCAGGAACTTAAATACTAAATGTCGACCCAGTTTCTGTATGCACACCATTACCCAGTTTCTGTCATGTTCAGCATTACTGCAGTTTTCTAAAGTGTCTGTGTCATGGGTCTAGTCCTATACTATGTTATGCCATGTGTACCACAAATAATTCCGAATATTGCGCTTGCTGTATTTGGCAAAATAAATCTGATTCTGATTCTGATGAGATCTGCAGATCCTCATACACAGCTTGTTTAACAGACTTCATCTGCATATCTCGCAATCATCTGCAGATCTGAAAATCCATCCTGGTGGATCTGATCTGCAGATGATTGCCTGTTAAACAAGGTGTGTATGATGATCTGCAGATCTCATAGACTATTAATGAATTTTGCAGGAATGGATCTTTTGCAGGAACAGATCTTTTGCAGATAATGATCTTTTGAATGTGTACGGGCATCTTTGTGTGCAGCATCTTGCAAAGATTTTATCTGATGGGGAGTGCAGCTCCATAGAATAGACTGTGTAGAGTATGGCTCTCATACTACATGGAAGAGGGTAAAATTGGTCTGTGATCTTGCCTTTTCCAAAGACTTTTATCTCAAGTGTGTATGCAGCATAAGTTCTGAGCTCAGATCCACTTTAAATGCAAGCTGTGTAGCAAGTAGAAGTCTTCCTGTTTATGGTAGATGGTCATCCTGCTTTTGGAATAGAAAGTTTGGCGGTGGAATCATTTGAATTGAATGCCTTTTCACCCCTTCCTCTTTCCATATTCAAATAGGTATTTGTAATAATATAAATCTCCACTCAAACTAATGTAGCTGTGAGTTATTTCCAGCCCAGCATAGTCTGTCCCATTACTCAAAGCCAACTAGTGTGAAAAGGGGTAAGAACTTCTTTTGTAAATTTTTTGCTCTCTGTGTTCTATTTCAGAGATTCACCTTGAGAACGTTTTTGTGAACATTTTCTCTCACTTCTGAGTGATCCCTGGAACCTCCTTGGACATCCATGGTTTTAATATGAATCATGGTGGTGACACAAAGTGAACAAAAGTGATAACAACTATCAATAACCATGTTAATTTTAAGTTATGCAAGTGACAGCTTCTGCCTTGTCAGTACCTTGTCAGGAATATTGTAAGCCTCACTGATGAGCAAATTCCAGCCATTATTTCCTTTTAACCACTTAAGGACCGCTGTGTTAAACCCCCCTGGTGACCAGGCAATTTTTTACTAAATAGGCCACTGCAGCTTTAAGGCCTCGCCGCAGGGCCGTACAACTCAGCACATAAGTGATCCCCCCACCCCCCTTTTCTGCCCACCAACAAAGCTCTCTGTCGGTGAGCAATGATCGCTCCCAGGATGTTTCTTTTTTTGGGGGGGGGGGCAAATATTTATTTGATTTATTTTTAAATACGTTTTTTTTTTTAATTATTTTTACTATACCCCCTCCCTCCCCCCACCAGCCAATCACTGTGATCCGCTGTCATAGGCATCAGCCTATGACAGCCGACCATTCCTGTGTCTCTAGAGGGGACAGCCGTGACACACGGCTGTCCCCAGAACAGCGCTGCCTTCGATCGCAGCGCTGTTCAGTGATAAAAGACGGTGGTTTAGCTGTCTCTGAGCAGCGATCGGCTCTGGGAGACTGGCGGAGCGGAGCTCTATCCCCTGCAATCTCCGCCCAGAGCCATCCACGCCAATCGGCGTGGAGTGGCCCCAGGGCTGCTGTGCTGCTCAGACCAATCTGCGTGGAGCAGTCGCTAAGAAGTTAAACCTAGTATATTGGGGATGATTAAAGTTTGGGAGGGTCACCTTTAGTTGTAAGATCTCTATACAACCAAAGGGTTACACTAAAGTTTTCTTTAGTCTCTAAGTTATGTGAATATTGACCATGAATAGCTTTAAGCCAGTTGGTGCTTAGGGGTCTTGTCACCTAAAGCTCTTACACTCAAACATACTTCTCCAGGCAGGCAAACTGTGTGCTTTGAAGCTTTCATGACCAAAGGAATAAAATGAAGTCTTTATTTTTTTACTTTATGTAACTTTCTGAGATTACTAAAATTCCATTTTCTTAAATGGCAAAAAGTAAAAAAATATTGAAGTTATCCATAGATGTGGTTAACATGACTTTGCAGCACAGTCCGCTGAAGGTGAAGAAATGAACGTGTGTTTTTAACTTTCTAAAGCACACATGCGCTGATTGAAATATTACATTTGGGAAAAAAATTTTTATATGTGGGGAGCCAATGCTGGCAATTGTTCGCATACCAACAGTAGGAGGAGGCCCAATATATGTCAATTTCAAATAGTACAGTTAAAAAAATAAAACTTCTAAAGAGGAACAGGAAAAAGTTGTAGCTGAGACTGTATTTGAGCTCCACAGGAGCAGTTGACCAAATCATTTAAGGAGCTCATTACCTGAATCACAGTGCTCTCTTGCTCTCTACTTTAACCGTTTCTGCCTGTATCCTGCATAATTTACTAACAACAAATGTGCAATTTGGTTTGTGTTAAAGCGGACCTGAACTCAGAACTCCTCTCTGCTCTAAAAGATACACAATAGCATTATAACCTTTAGGCTGGTTTCACAGTGGGACGTTACAGGCGCACGTTAGAGCAGCCTGTAACGCACCCCACCGCACAGCAATGAAAAATCAGAATCAGAATCACCTTTATTCGCCAAGTGCGGCGGGAACCGCACCCGGAATTTTTTGTGGACACATGGCAATTGGCATACAACATTGACATGGCACAGATAATGCTACATAGACACAACAGCAATTTTGACAGACAGTACAGCAGTTAGTGTGGATCGGTAATGCAAAATAACAACCTCAACTTCAACCCGGTCCATGGAGTGATTAGGGGATGACAGTTGGGAGAGTGCATGAATTAAGTAGGACAACCGCTTGGGGAAAGAAGGAGTTTTTATGTCTGGTGGTTTTGGCGAGAATGGTCCTATAACGGCGGCCTAATGGGAGGGGGTCGAAGAAGCAACTGCCAGGGTGAGAGGGGTCTTGTTCACAGTGCCCACGTTGCGTTACACAGTAACGCTGCGCCATTAGACAACGTACTGCATGCAGTACTTTGTAAGCGGCAGAGCCACGTTAGACTGTTTGCACATGCTCAGTGACGTTGGGGAGGAGCGGAGAGCGGCCAGGCACATGGCTAATTAATATTCACTGCACTCAGTGACATGCAGTGTTTACTTCCTGGAGCGGCCGCTCTGTGCGGCGATTGGCCGGCTGGACCACGTGATGCCGCATGCGTCCAAGAGTGCGCATTACGGCATCACGGACGCCAGAGTGAGCTGCACAACGCGGCTCACTCTGACGTCCAAAGCAGGGAGCACCAGGCGTTGTGTTAGGGGCACGTTCTGCGACCATAACGTCCCCTAAAACGCAACATCCTGGTGTGAAACCAGCCTTAAAGAAAAAACATTGCTTTGTTACAGCTGATACAAATCCTAAAGTAAATCTGCACTGTTTCTACTTCCTGATTCATGATGGAAGCAGACATATTGTTAACAGCTTTCAAATGAGCTTATCTGCCATCTCTACCATGGCAGTCATGTGACACAGGGGAGAGATCAAATTACAACTTACAAATGAGGGGGAATCAAACAGGTTAAACTCTCTAAATACATACAGGGTGCATTCTCTATGTTTTTCTTCTGTTCTGTGCAAGAGTTCAGGTCCACTTTAACAGGCTAAAGCCAGATCAGTCTCATGCACCAAACAAAAAGAGAGAGGGAGGGAGAAGTCAGGCCCCCTCCCCGTGGCTGAGTTTTAACTCCCCCATCCATCACTGTGCTTCCCTCCCTCACAGCGCCCTGGGCGGAGCCCCACCTGGCACACCCAGGCCCTGGACACACGCACGTGAACAAGCGCCACAGTGGCGCAAAAAACGGCTGTTGCGCCGTCCTCTCACCCCCTGGTCATACTCCCTTACCTGTCCATGTCAAGATCTTGGAACAGGTCAGATCTACCCATTTTATTAATGAATGTTTTGGAAAATGTATCTACATGCTTGCTGAAGAAATAAATGTGATTTGAGGAGCTGTGCACGGACTGCCTTGCTTGTACTGTTGTACTGTTGTCTACATTAGCCCGAATGCACGCTCCTTCCACATATGTAGAGCAAGCCAAGTGGAATAGGACGGAGTCATCACTTAAAGGTGCAGTAGACCCAATCACCCCCTAACCACTGAGTGCCAGGCAAAGAAGCTCTCCTTGTGTACTACAGTGACAAAATTAGGAAAACTATTGGTACACAAAAAGCAGGCAGGAGTAATATGACTGTGGAATTTCGGGGAGATATTACCCACAAGGATCTAACTGTACAGTGTTTATGGACCCCAAATTTCACAGAGGTACATGAGATTTATTCACACTTTAAATGTGATGGATTTCTATATACTGTATGGTAAGAGCTCAAAACCCACATCTGATCTGTGTAGAAATTTCTGTGGCAACCTAAAACTGCCAGCTACACACTATTCAGGCTCAATACAGGTAATTATCCAGCTTAAATATTTTGTAAGTCATTAAGGTTGAAGCCTCCTGTGAAGAAGCGCGGAAGAGCCGCCGCCATGAGTCAGCGGCAGGCGGCTCTTTCCACGCACGGCGGGGCAGAGCACGGGGAGGCAGCCGCCTCCACTCAGTCTGAGGCGGCTGTCCACGTGCAGGGCATGGCGGAGCGCGGAGAAACCGCCGCGTCTGACGCGGCGGTAAGCGCGCATGGCCCCGTTGCACCGCAGAGCGGTGCTGGTGTAGCTGGGAGGAATGGCGTGCGCGTGGAGAGGCAGGGCTTATGTGGTGGCCAGAAAGGGGTCAGCTGACCTGACTGGTCAGCTGACAACTCTGCCTTCCCTCATTGGTCCAGCACTTAGGGAGGTGTGGACAAGCTCTCTGTGTATATATACTGCCGGCTGTTCAGTTGCTGGTTGTCTGGCGTTGCGAACACATACGTGGGAGCACTCAGACCTGTAGTCAGATCCTTAAGTGTGCCGGGACCAGCTGGAGCTGTAATCCTACACTTAGCTAGATTCTGTTGATAGCTAAAGTACTAGTTTGATTGTGATTATCTGTTATGACCCCTTGCCTGCCTGACTATCCTCCTGTATTCTGATCTTGTACCTTGCCATTCTGATACTCTGTTGCCGAACCCCGGCTCGTCCTTAGACTCTGCTTCTGCCTCCTGATCTTGTACCTCGATATTTCTGATACCCTGTTGCCGAAACCCTGCCTGTACCTAGACTCCACCTCTGCCTTCTGTATCTGTACTTTATCTGTCCGTGTGTTTACGACCTGGCTTGTCCGACCTTGAGAACCGACCTTACTGTTGGAGGCGGTTCCCCGTCCTGTTAGTGACACCTCCTCCTGAGTGTCACTTTCAGATGATCATTCTTACTCTCGACCTGACTCCTCCCGCCTTGGAGAGTTCAGGTCTTCGGAAGGAATCCGTGCAGTACTCCTTACCGCACTGAGGCCTAGTCCTCTAGGTGTTACTGTTGCACCTAACACTACACTCTACTCAGGTGAACAGAGGTTAGCTGGTATATCGGATTATCGGTGATACTGCAGATCACTTATAATCTGGTATATATCTGTATTCCCAGTGATACTGCAGATCACCGGTAATCAGATCCTCTCTGTGCTTCACCAATCGTTACAGAACGCCAGACCAAAAGACCGATGGATGCACACGCTGACCCTCTGGGTGTGCTTGCCACTTCGGTGGATAACATCCATCAAGCACTGGGCCATCACAAAGCTTTAATTGATACCCTATCAGGGTCTGTACAAACCCTCCAGATGTCAGTTGATGAGGTGCGATCCCCTCTCATTGGTGATATCCGTATGCCCGTACCTGAAAAATTTTCCGGCCACAAATCTGACTTCCGGAATTTTAAGAGTAGAGTGTTATCTTATTTCGAGTTGAGACCCCAATCCTCGGGGACTGAGACCCAACGGGTCATCTTTATTAAAACTTTGTTAACTGGTGACTCCCAGACCTGGGCGTACAATTTGCCCGCCGGTGACTTAGCCCTTACCTCGGTAGAGGAATTCTTTAAAGCCATGGCAGTAATCTACGACGACCCAGATCTTGCTGCGACCTCTGAGCGGAAGCTTAAGCTCTTACGGCAAGGCAGGGGTCCAGTCGAAGATTATGCAGCCGAATTTCGTAGGTGGTCAGTTACAGCCAGGTTTGACACCTATGCCCTGTGTGATTACTTCCTGTCTGGGATGTCGGATGAGGTCTCCGACCTAATGTTAAGTTTACCCGAGCCCAAAACAGTCGATGAGGCCATCTCATCGGCCATACGAATCGACCGTAGGCTACGCCATTAGAGACAGACTAGGGGCAGTCATCGTGTCAGGTTGACATCTTACGCGGTGCCTCCCGCTGCACTCCTAGTAACTCCATCTCCTTCTGTCTCATCTTCTTCGGTCTTGCCTCTACCTGAGCCGATGCAGATCGGTTGGTCAAAGTTGACCCAAGTGGAGAGAAGACGGAGAATGTTGGAACAGTTATGTTTATACTGTGGTGAAGCTGGGCATAGGGTACGAGACTGCCCTACAAAGCCAAGTAAACCGGGAAACGCTACCGCCTAGGAGTTGTAAGGGGTAACACTAGAGATGAGCGTAATGGTGTAATTACGATTTCGCGAAATTTCGCGTAATTAGTGTAATTACGTTTATGGCCGTAAGTACATAATCGTAATGAAGAAGGATTTCGCAAAACTTCGCGTAAGCGTAATTTCCGCGTAATTTTCGCATTGCAACGGGTATTACGAAATTAATGCGTATGGCCATGCTCCCGAAGCGGAAAAGTTGACGCATGGATCAATGTTAGGTAGCCGCCGACTTTAAGGGTTAATAGCAAAGCCCCCTTAAATGCTAAGAGCTTCACATTTGGAGAATATATTAAGGAGATCAGAAGGAATAAGAGGAAACAATTTTTTTCAAAGAGACCTTATAGTTTTTGAGAAAATCGATGTTAAAGTTTCAAAGGAAAAATGTAAACATTTAAAAACCCGCCGACTTTAACGGTTAATAGCAAAGCCTGCTTAAAGTTTGACAGAACGGACTAGGTCCAAGAGAGATTGTTGTTTGACGGTTTGTGATGTTTTTTTTTGTTTTTTTTTAAGTATGATTGAAATGAGTGTGTGGCAGGTTGGTTGTATATTTATTGCTCTGGAGCCCTTCCCCCAGCCTGCATCTCCTCTTGCTCGCCCTCTTGCCCTGTTCTCCTCTAGCCGTGAAGCATTTCTTGGCCTATTATTTAAAAAAAAAACAAAAAACAAATAAACAAATAAATAAAGATGGGTGAATTAAAAATCCTTTCTATGAATGTTAAAGGAGCCAATTCAGGCTGTAAGAGAGGAAGAATTATTGACGTGTTGTTAAAAAATAAAATTGATATTGCTTTTATTCAAGAGACGCATTTTCAATTAGGGAAGGCCCCAACAATCTTTGATAAAAGATATAAAGAATGGATCAACAACCCTAATTGTCTTAAAGGGAACCAGAGAGGAACGGGGGGTTGAAAAAAGAAAATGATTTTATACATACCTGGGGCTTCTTCCAGCTCCATAAGCCTGAATCGCTCCCACGCCGCCATCCTCAGCTTCCTGGATCCGCCGGTACCGGGCCCGTCACTTCCGGTGGACGCGGCCAATTGTCCGCATCACAGGGGCTCCCTCCATACATGTACGCATGCGGCAGCGCAGTAAGCAGCCACATGCGTATCTGTATGGAGAGAGAGCACCCTGTAATGCGGAGAATTGGCCGCGTCCGCCGGCCGACTTGCCGACTCGCGGCAATGACGGGACCCGGTGGCGGCGGATCCAGGCAGCGGAGGACGGCGGCGTGGGAGCGATCCGTGCGTATGGGGCTGGAGGAAGCCCCAGGTATGTATATTGAATCCTCTCTGGTTCCCTTTAAGAAAACATGTGGGGTTTCAATTATTATAAGAACCGGTCTTGATTTTTCGGTGGATAGAATATATAAGGATGATGATGCCAGGGAACTTATTGTATTGGGGAGGGTAAATGGAGACCCTGTAACACTTGCTAATATATATGCCCCAAACAGAGGCCAATCTGCCTCTGTGATCAATTTTATTAATAAAGTTAAAATTAAAGCTAAAGGGATGATAATTTTGGGATGTGATTTTAATCTACCTTTAAACCCTGAACAAGATACCTCCAAGGGCAGGTCATATCTGTCCAAAAATGAAATATCGGAAGTTCAAAAAGCAATTAGCAACAATAGAATGGTTGATATTTGGAGAATTAAAAACCTTAACGAAAGAGACTTCACATATTTTTCACATGTTTATCAAAATTATTCTAGAATTGATTATTTTTTAGTCCAGCAGGATACCATACTGTCAGTGACAGAGGCAAAAATAGGACAAATTACCTTTTCTGACCACGCTCCGGTGATGATATCTATTTTATTAGGGAAAAGAGCCACTGAAGGTAAACAATGGAAACTAGATGTTTCCCTGTTGGACAACGTTGGTTATAGGCAACAAATTGCGAGTGCAATTAAAGATTTTATAGACCTGAATGAAAATTCTGTCAGCTCGTGTGGTATCCTGTGGTATCCTGTGGAACACCTTAACCACCTGAGCGGTCTGGACGAGCTCAGCTCGTCCAGTACCGCCGGAGGTCGCCGCTCAGGCCCTGCTGGGCCGATTTTCATGAAATAAAGTGCAGCACACGCAGCCGGCACTTTGCCAGCCGCGTGTGCTGCCTGATCGCCGCCGCTCTGCGGCGATTCGCCGCGAGCAGCGGCGAAAGAGGGCCCCCCTAGCCGCCTGAGCCCTGCGCAGCCGGAACAAAAAGTTCCGGCCAGCGCTAAGGGCTGGATCGGAGGCGGCTGACGTCAGGACGTCGGCTGACGTCGATGACGTCACTCCGCTCGTCGCTATGGCGACGATATAAGCAAAACAAGGAAGGCCGCTCATTGCGGCCTTCCTTGTTTATTCTGGGCGCCGGAGGCGATCGGAAGATCGCCTCCGGAGCGCCCTCTAGTGGGCTTTCATGCAGCCAACTTTCAGTTGGCTGCATGAAATAGTTTTTTTTTTATTTAAAAAAAACCCTCCCGCAGCCACCCTGGCGATTTAATCAGAACGCCAGGGTGGTTAAAGTGCGTTATTAGAGGAATTCTAATTAGCATTAAAAGTAAAGTGAACAAAGAAAAGAATAATAAAATTAAAATCCTTACAACAAGCAGAAAGTGAACATAAAAAAAGCTCAACTATAACAACTTTATCAATTGTGACTGAAATTAGAACAGAACTTAATGATCTCCTGAATAATAAATGTTCATTAGAACATAGAAAATTAAGAAAACGATATACATTGGGAAAAACAAATCTGGGAAAGTCCTAGCCAATCTCCTGAAAGAGAAAGGGAGATCTAACTTTATTCACCATATAACTGATAAAAAAGGTACAATAATTCATGATACTAAACAGATTTCAAGAGAATTCTCTAGGTTCTATGATGAACTATATAATATGGACGAATCAAGCCTGTTAAATCCAAAAAACTTTTTAGACAAAATAAACCTCCCAAAGGTAAGCTTGAATGACAAAGCAGAATTAGAATCCCCGATATCCCTGGCCGAATTCTGCAGGACTGTAAAGGAGCTACCTAAAAAGAAATGCCCAGGCCCTGACGGTTTCAATGCCGAGTTCTATCAATCATTCACGAACATCTTAGCACCCCTCTTTTGCAAGCTTGTGAATAATGATGAAAACTCTATCATTTTTTCTAATGAATCAAACCGAGCAACCATAACTTTAATTCCAAAAGGAGATAAACCGAATCCAAGTTGTGCACAATTTCGACCTATCTCCCTCATAAATTGTGATGTAAAAATTTACGCTAAAATATTATCAAATAGACTAAATAAAATAATTAGTCATCTTTTGGGGAATCAACAATCAGGTTTTATTAAAAATAAACAAACTAAGGATAATATATATACTGCAATTGATTTAATTCACAAGTGTAGAAAAAGAGGGGACGCTGCAGTGATGATCGCAGTGGACGCTGAAAAGGCATTCGATCGCATGTCAAGAAGCTTTATCTTTGCAGTACTGGCAGAATTTGGACTAGGCCCAATATTTATTGGGAATTTGAGGAAACTTTATAAAAACCAAAGTGCAAGCGTTAAGGTAAATAATCAGCTTGATCACATTTTTACTATTTCAAACGGTGTTAGACAAGGATGTCCCTTGTCCCCCATATTATTTAATCTCGGCATTGAAACAATTATTCAAGCCATTCAGCAAGACGATGAAATTAGAGGTATAAAAACTAGGCAAGGCGAAATGAAGATTCTGGCCTATGCCGACGATCTACTCCTAACTTTGACAGACCCACTTAATTCAACTATAAAATGCCGAGATAAACTTAATTTTTTTGCAAAACACTCAAATTTTAAACTGAATAAAGAAAAACGGAGATCCTAAATATAGGCTGTTCGGTAAAACTTATGGAAGAGATAAAACAGAGCAGTGAATTTAGGTGTAATAATCACGCAATTAAATACTTAGGTATTAATCTTACCAACAATCCCGATTTTCTCTTTAAAAGTAACTTTTTAAAAATAGTGGGTGAATGTAAAAAAAAGTTGAGATCTTGGGATCGTCCGTGTTTCAACCTAATTGGTAGGATCAACATTATTAAAATGTTGATCCTCCCGAAGCTTATCTTTCTGTTGCAGAGCTTACCAATAGCCATCCCTAATATATGGTTCCAGAACTGGCACAAAATATTTCAGAATTTTATTTGGAACAATGCTAAGCACAGAATAAACTATAAACTAGTTATGAAAAGAAAAGACCAGGGCGGACTTGCCGCTCCAAACTTATATAACTACCATAAAAGTGTACATCTGACAAGAATCCTGGAATGGAAAATAGAGACTACTACTGATGTAGAGAATAAGATATGGCCGCGGCTAGAGGAGGAGGAATCAGATTTTGATCTTGTTTTTACTTGGATCATTAAAAATATCAATAAAGTATATAACTTATCGTCCCATCCGTTGATTAAACCAACCCTAAAATCGTTGCTCTGGATAATTGAAAAGTGGCAAAAAAAAACAGGATTTTCCCCCTTAACAACCCTACGTGATAATCCAGACTTCCCCCCAGGTCTTGACCCAGCTTGGTTTGGTAAACACAATATAAGTCGCGAAACACGTGTTGTTAATATTGGGGGAAACCCCACTCTGGGAATTAGACCAATTTTTGAGTGTAACGACCAGATTAGTTCATGGGGCTCCTCCCAGATACATAGTTTCTTCTTTAGGTTTACTGCGCGGTTTGCTCAAAAGAGGGATCTGAATAATTTTGAGAAACATTTTTATCTGGGAAAAAAAATGAATAAATCAATTTCTAGTTTATACTCAGATATTTGCGCGGCAGAGTGTGGCCAGGATTTTCCTGCGTACTGTAGGAAGTGGGAAAATGAGCTGGGGTCCAGTCTGGAAGGGTTATGGCCACAAATATGGGTAAATACCTTTAAAATACAAGATCCAAGGTTGCAATTGATACAATTTAAAACAATTGGTAGATGGTACATTACACCACTCCATGTTGGTAAGTTTGCAAATCGCAAGGTGATGTGCTGGAGGTGTGGACAGGGGGACGGAGGTACGTTACATATGTGGTGGCTGTGCCCGATAGTTAGAAAATTCTGGGATGACATCATCCTCCTGGCTGAGAGATTGCTAAAAGAAAAGTTTGAACTGACACCGAATGAAGCAATCCTTAGTTACACAGCTAAAAAAGAAAGCCCTGGATGCTCCTTGATTAAAGAATATGGCACGATAGTTGCTAAAAGTATTATAGCTAATAACTGGAAAAATCCGGCTAGGTTAGATATAGGAGAATGGCTTGCTAGGATGGATGAATTGTGTAAAAATAAGGAGCTGGGAAGTGCGGCTGGAGTAGAAGAAATATGGAGAAGCCTTACAGCTAACCTCAGTTAGGTTTACCTTGGGGAGGGCCGGAGCTGAGAGCTGGGAGTTGTTGGTGAGGGGTGTTTGGGCTGGAGGGAGGTGATGTTGGTCGGTGATGGAGGGAGATGGTGGGCCCCTGGGAAGGGGCGGATGGTGGGATGACTGTGCTGGGCTCGTTTGGGGTTGCTTGATGTTTGTTGGATGACTTTGCAGGGTATAGGTTGCCTCTAAAGAGAGAGGCTGGAGATATAAGAGGAGTAAGTGTAGGTTGTTGTTGGTGTAAATGTTTACAATTGTAGTACTAGAAGAATAATTGGATAACTGACTCAGCAACAGTCGTTTAACGGTGAGGAATAAGGGTTTAAGGGTGAAGAAAGTCACAGATATGCATATTCCGCTCTTGCCAAATTATGATGAATAAACTATGATGATCACACATTTCAGTTTAGGGGTATGGCAAGAAAAGAAACTGCTAACGCCCCAAGTAACTGATTACTCATGAATTTGGGTCTGTGTGCTGAGTTTAGAAGAAAAAAAAAAAAAAAAAGAAAACAAACAAACAAAAAAAAAAGTTTAGGAACACCAAATTCCCAGGATATATTAAGGGGATCAGTGGGAATAAGAGGAAAACTATTTTTTTCAAAAAGACCTTATAGTTTTTGAGAAAATCGATTTTCAAGTTTCAAGGGCGAAAATGTCTTTTAAATGCGGAAAATGTCAGGTTTTTTTTGCACAGGTAACAATAGTGTATTATTTTCATAGATTCCCCCAAGTGGGAAGAGTTTTACTTACTTCGTTCTGAGTGTGGGAAATATAAAAAAAAAACGACGTGGGGTCCCCCCTCCCAGACCTCTTTAACCCCTTGTCCCCCATGCAGACTGGGATAGCCAGAATGCGGAGCACCGGCCGCGTGGGGCTCCGCACCCTGACTATACCAGCCCGCATGGTCCATGGATTGGGGGGTCTCGGAAGGGGAGGGGCAGCCAAGCTTTCCCCTCCCCCTCCGACCCCTTGTCCAATCCAAGGACAAGGGGCTCTTCTCCACCTCCGATGGGCGGTGGAGGTGGAGGCCGCGATTTCCTGGGGGGGGGGGTTCATAGTGGAATCTGGGAGTCCCCTTTAAAAAGGGGTCCCCCAGATGCCCACCCCCCCTCCCAGGAGAAATGAGTATAGAGGTACTTGTACCCCTTACCCATTTCCTTTAAGAGTTAAAAGTAAATAAACACACAAACACTTAGAAAAAGTATTTTAACCACCCTGGCGTTCTGATTAAATCGCCAGGGTGGCTGCGGGAGGGTTTTTTTTAAATAAAAAAAAAACTATTTCATGCAGCCAACTGAAAGTTGGCTGCATGAAAGCCCACTAGAGGGCGCTCCAGAGGCGATCTTCCGATCGCCTCCGGCGCCCAGAATAAACAAGGAAGGCCGCAATGAGCGGCCTTCCTTGTTTTGCTTATATCGTCGCCATAGCGACGAGCGGAGTGACGTCATCGACGTCAGCCGACGTCCTGACGTCAGCCGCCTCCGATCCAGCCCTTAGCGCTGGCCGGAACTTTTTGTTCCGGCTGCGCAGGGCTCAGGCGGCTAGGGGGGCACTCTTTCGCCGCTGCTCGCGGCGAATCGCCGCAGAGCGGCGGCGATCAGGCAGCACACGCGGCTGGCAAAGTGCCGGCTGCGTGTGCTGCACTTTATTTGATAAAAATCGGCCCAGCAGGGCCTGAGCGGCAGCCTCCGGCGGTGATGGACGAGCTGAGCTCGTCCAGACCGCTCAGGAGGTTAATTAAACAAAAAACATAACCACGAAAAAAGTCTTTTAATATTCTTAATTAACCATTAATACTTACCTGTCCCTTTAAATAAATGATCCCTCGAAATAGCCTCGGAAATGTTCTATCAGTTACAATGTAACAAAGTTATTACAATGTAACAACTTTGTTACATTGTAACTACGCCGCACCCGACGTCACTCGCCGCCGCAGCATACACTTACGCGTCCGTGCAGGACGCTAAGTCCCTGCAGCTCCCGCTGTCCACCCCGCCCACATCTGTCACCCACATGTGGGTGACATGTGGGTGACATGCGGGAGAGGCGGGGAGGGCAGCGGAGCCGGCAGGGACTTAGCGTCCTGCACGGACCCGACAGATATAGCTCAGAGCTCTCTAAGCATCTTTGTATTTGGGCTCCAAGGAGCCCCATTGGTCCTTAGCAGACCAATGGGGTTCCTTCAAATCAGAAGGAACCCCATTGGTCTGCTAAGGACCAATGGGGCTCCTTGGAGCCCAAATACAAAGATGCTTTAGAGAGCTCTGAGCTATATAGCTCAGAGCTCTGTCGGGTCCGTGCAGCGCAGACGCGTATGCGGCGGCTGAGCGGCGAGTGACGTCGGGTGCGGCGTAGTTACAATGTAACAAAGTTGTTACATTGTAATAACTTTGTTACATTGTAACTGATAGAACATTTCCGAGGCTATTGCGAGGGATCATTTATTTAAAGGGACAGGTAAGTATTAATGGTTAATCAAGAATATTAAAGGACTTTTTTCGTGGTTATGTTTTTTGTTCAATTAAAATACTTTTTCTAAGTGTTTGTGTGTTTATTTACTTTTAACTCTTAAAGAAAATGGGTAAGGGGTACAACAAGTACCTCTATACTCATTTCTCCTGGGAGGGGGGGTGGGCATCTGGGGGACCCCTTTTTAAAGGGGACTCCCAGATTCCACCATGAACCCCCCCCCAGGAAATCGCGGCCTCCACCTCCACCGCCCATCGGAGGTGGAGAAGAGCCCCTTGTCCTTGGATTGGACAAGGGCTCGGAGGGGGAGGGGAAAGCTTGGCTGCCCCTCCCCTTCCGAGACCCCCCAATCCATGGACCATGCGGGCTGGTATAGTCATGGTGCGGAGCCCCACGCGGCCGGTGCTCCGCATTCTGGATATCCCAGCCTGCATGGGGGACAAGGGGTTAAAGAGGTCTGGGAGGGGGACCCCACGTCGTTTTTTTTTTATATTTCCCACACTCAAAACGAAGTAAGTAAAACTCTTCCCACTTGGGGGAATCCATGAAAATAATACACTATTGTTACCTGTGCAAAAAAACTGACATTTTCTGCATTTAAAAGACATTTTCGCCCTTGAAACTTAAAAATCGATTTTCTCAAAAACTATAAGGTCTTTTTGAAAAAACATTTTTTCCTCTTATTCCCACTGATCCCCTTAATATACCCTTGGAATTTGGTGTTCCTAAACTTTAAACAGGCTTTGCTATTAACCGTTAAAGTCGGCGGGTTTTTAAATGTTTACATTTTTCCTTTGAAACTTTAACATCGATTTTCTCAAAAACTATAAGGTCTTTTTGAAAAAATTTTTTTTCCTCTTATTCCTCCTGATCTCCTTAATATATTCTCCAGATTTGAGGCTCTTAGCATTTAAGGGGGCTTTGCTATTAACCCTTAAAGTCGGCAGCTTTTTTATATTATACGGAGCGTTACGGTTTAACACGAAATTACGGTAGCGTTTAATGCGAAATTACGGCATGAACGAAACGCGAAATTACGCGTTGAAAATTACGCTTACGGTATTTTCAATTACGATTTTAATGGCAATTACGCTACCGTATTTTCGCATCGTAATCGCAAATTTCGCATGCGTAATTTTAGTAATGCGAAATTACGAAAATTTCGTCTCAACTCTAGGTAACACCCTAGGCGCCCGATGCATACCCCCTCGAAGAAAAACGGTTGCTTTTTCCCTGTACGGTTACATGGGAGGATAAGACCGAGGCCACGGAAGCCTTCATTGATTCAGGCTCCGCGGCTAATTTTATGAATTTTGATTTTGCTAAGAGAATGGGTATACCGCTCACTGCGGTGGAACCACCCATTCAGGTTACGGCAGTGGACAATTCTCCTCTGCAGAGGAATCATCCGCTGTCTCAGACACCAGAGATAGAGATCACAGTGGGGGTTTTACATTGGGAGAGATTACAGTTCTTTGTGTTACACATGTCTACGTCCACCATTATTCTTGGTATGCCATGGCTGCGCCTCCACTCTCCCCAGATTGATTGGGCCACAGGTCAGTTAACCAGCTGGTCTGATCATTGTCGCCAGCAGTGCTTAAGGAAGGTGACATTGGGCCAGACCAGGGTTCAGTTGGAAGGGGTTCCAGTACAGTATTCTGAGTATGCCGATGTGTTCTGTCCCAAAGCCGCTGACAAGTTACCGCCGCATCGCCCATTTGATTGCCCCATTGATCTCCAATCTGGTTGTATGCCCCCTAGGGGTCATCTTTACAATTTGTCCGGGCCAGAGAAACTGGCCATGCAAGAGTATATTCGTGAGAATTTAGCAAAGGGGTTAATTCGACCATCCCGGTCGCCCGCTGGTGCAGGGTTCTTTTTTGTAAAAAAAAAAGACGGGGGTCTGCGGCCGTGCATAGATTACCGGGGCCTGAATAAGATCACGATAAAGAATCGCTACCCCTTGCCCCTGATAGATGACCTTTTTACACAAGTTACCAACGCTAAAGTCTTTTCAAAATTAGACTTACTGGGCGCATACAACCTGGTGAGGATCAGAGAGGGCGATGAATGGAAGACGGCCTTTAACACGCCCGACGGGCACTATGAGTACTTGGTGATGCCGTTTGGGCTGTGTAACGCTCCGGCCATCTTCCAGGAATTGATTAATGAGGTATTCAGAGAGGTGTTGGGCAGGTTCGTGTTAGTATACCTGGACAATATACTTATCTTTTCCAACAACCTCTCTGAGCACAGAACACATGTCCGGATTGTATTGGACAAACTGAGGCAGAACATGCTATATGCAAAATTAGAGAAATGTATTTTAGAGGTGACATCTGTTGCTTTTTTGGGGTACATCATTTCCACCTCGGGCCTGTCAATGGATCCTGCCAAGGTCTCTGCTGTGTTCGAGTGGCCCCAACCCGTGGGGTTAAAATCTTTGCAGAGATTCCTGGGCTTTGCGAACTATTATCGAAGGTTCATAAAGGGGTACTCCACTGTTATCTCACCCCTCACTAGTCTCACGAAAAAAGGGGCAGATACTAACCACTGGACCCCAGAAGCCCTACAAGCATTCTCTACTCTGAAAGACTTGTTTTGTTCAGCACCCATCCTGAGGCACGTTGACACTTCTTACCCCTTTATTGTCGAGGTGGACGCCTCGGAGGTCGGGGTAGGGGCAGTGCCGTCTCAGCGGTCAGGGTTGCAGGGAAGATTACATCCCTGTGCCTATTTCTCTCGTAGGTTCTCTCCGGCAGAGAGAAACTAAGATATCGGCAACAGAGAGCTCCTTGCTATTAAACTTGCCTTTGAAGAATGGCGTCACTGGCTGGAAGGAGCAGAGCATACGATTACAGTGTACACTGATCACAAAAACCTAGAATACATCGAGGGGGCTAGGAGGTTAAGTCCCCGACAGGCTCGATGGTCATTGTTCTTTTCAAGGTTCAGGTTCATTATTACGTACACCCCAGGCAGCAAGAACATTAAGGCAGATGCCCTGTCCTGATGTTTTGAGCCGGAGACAGCACAGCCCTCTGCCCCAGAGTCCATTATCCCACAGAGGCTAGTGCTTGCGGCAACTGAGACTTGGGAGGACTGGACAGAGACCCTGAGTCCCTTTCAGCAGGATGTCCCCGAAGGGAAACCTGAAGGGGTTATGTTTGTGCCTTTACCCTTTCGTCTCCGCATTTTGCAGATGTTTCATTCTCACAAGAATGCGGGACACCCTGGGGCATCTAGAACGCAGGATCTGGTATCCAGGTGTGCTTGGTGGCCTTCTTTAGCAGCAGACTGCAAGGAGTTCGTTAGGGAGTGTGCAGTATGCGCAAAAAGTAAACTCTCCCGGCTGGCACCTGTGGGTACCTTGCAGCCTTTACCCACCCCGAATGAGCAATGGACTCATTTGTCCATGGATTTTGTGGGTGAGCTTCCCAGGTCAGAGGGTATGTCGGTCATTTGGGTGGTAGTCGACCGCTTCAGTAAAATGGCCCATTTTGTGCCCTTGAAAGGACTCCCCTCGGCCCAGGAATTGGCCGACTTGTTTATCACACATGTGTTCCGACTGCACGGCATTCCGGAAAACATAGTGTCGGATCGGGGAGTCCAATTCGTTTCTAGATTCTGGAGGGCATTTTGCCAACAAATGGGCATGAAGCTGTCGTTTTCATTGGGCTACCACCCACAGACCAATGGTCAAACGGAGAGAATCAATCAGTCTTTGGAGCAATTTTTGAGGTGCTACGTTGCAGAAGCACAGAGTAACTGGGTCAAATTTCTGCCTTTCGCAGAATTTGCACAAAATAATCTAAAGAGTTCTTCCACTGGGTTCTCTCCGTTCCAGGTAGTGTCTGGAAGAATGCCCAAATTCTCACCATTGCCAGTAGCCGCCACTCCGTTTCCAGCTCTGGAGGCCTGGCAATGGTCTTTTAAAGACATTTGGTGGAGGGTGAGAGATGGCTTGGAAAAGGCGTTCCGAAGTCAGAAGGGTCAAGCTGACAAGAGACGCTCTTTGGAGTGGAAATTCCAACCAGGAGACTTAGTTTGGGTATCCACACGTCACTTGACTCTAAAACAACCTTCAGACAAATTGGGCCCCAGGTTTGTCGGTCAGTCCCGGTAGTGAAAAAGATCAACAACGTCACTTATACCGTTGACCTTCCCGCCAGCATGCGTGGGGTAAGGTCCTTTCATGTGTCCCTGCTTAAACCAGCAGTCCATGTGGGTCCTACTCCTCCTCCTCCTGTCATAGTACATAGTCAAGCAGAGTTCGAAGTAGAGGAGTTTCACGCCTTACATCCCGAGAAACCTGGTAGGAGTTGTCCGGAGTCCACTCCTCGGGGGGGGGGGGGGTACTGTGAAGAAGCGCGGAAGAGCCGCCGCCATGAGTCAGCGGCAGGCGGCTCTTTCCGCGCACGGCGGGGCAGAGCACGGGGAGGCAGCCACCTCCACTCAGTCTGAGGCGGCTGTCCCCGTGCAGGGCATGGCGGAGCGCGGAGAAACCGCCGCGTCTGACGCGGCGGTTAGCGCGCATGGCCCCGTTGCACTGCAGAGCGGTGCTGGTGTAGCTGGGACTCATAGTCCCTCCAAGTTCAGAATGACGTGCGTGCGCGCGGAGAGGCAGGGCTTATGTGGTGGCCAGAAAGGGGTCAGCTGACCAGGCTGGTCAGCTGACAACTCTGCCTTCCCTCATTGGTCCAGCACTTAGGGAGGTGTGGACAAGCTCTCTGTGTATATATACTGCCGGCTGTTCAGTTGCTGGTTGTCTGGCGTTGCGAACACATACGTGGGAGCACTCAGACCTGTAGTCAGATCCTTAAGTGTGCCGGGACCAGCTGGAGCTGTAATCCTAAACTTAGCTAGATTCTGTTGATAGCTAAAGTACTAGTTTGATTGTGATTATCTGTTATGACCCCTTGCCGGCCTGACTATACTCCTGTATTCTGATCTTGTACCTTGCCATTCTCATACTCTGTTGCCGAACCCCGGCTCGTCCTTAGACTCTGCTTCTGCCTCCTGATCTTGTACCTCGATAATTTCTGATACCCTGTTGCCGAAACCCTGCCTGTACCTAGACTCCGCCTCTGCCTTCTGTATCTGTACTTTATCTGTCCGTGTGTTTACGACCTGGCTTGTCCGACCTCGAGAACCGACCTTACTGTTTGAGGCGGTTCCCCATCCTGTTATTGACACCTCCTCCTGAGTGTCACTTTCAGACGATCCTTCCTACTCTCGACCTGACTCCTCACGCCTTGGAGAGTTCAGGTCTTTGGAAGGAATCCGTGCAGTACTCCTTACCACACTGAGGCCTAGTCCTCTAGGTGTTACTGTTGCACCTAACACCACACTCTACTCAGGTGAACAGAGGTTAGCTGGTATATCGGATTATCGGTGATACTGCAGATCACTTATAATCTGGTATATATCTGTATTCCCAGTGATACTGCAGATCACCTGTAATCAGATCCTCTCTGTGCTTCACCGATCGTTACACCTCCTCAGAACCAGAATAACACATGTCTGAGTTATCCATCCTTTGGCAGAATTGCCAGGGTCTTCAACTTTATGTAAGGCCAAGGCCCGGTTCACATTAGTGTTTTTTTACGGAACCGGACATATGGATCAGGCCAGCTGGATCCGCTGAAAATGGTCCGTTTTATAGCCAGTGTGCTGTAAAACATCAGTTTTCATTGGTTCCTATACAGGTCCTTCTCAAAAAATTAGAATATTGCGATAAAGTTCATTATTTTCTGTAATGTACTGATAAACATTAGACTTTCATATATTTTAGATTCATTACACACAACTGAAGTAGTTCAAGCCTTTTATTGTATTAATATTGATGATTTTGGCATACAGCTCATGAATACCCCAAATTCCTATCTCAAAAAATTAGCATATTTCATCCAACCAATAAAAGAAAAGTGTTTTTAAAACAAGTCAACCTTCAAATAATTATGTTCAGTTATGTACTCAATACTTGGTTGGGAATCCTTTTGCAGAAATGACTGCTTCAATGCGGCGTGGCATGGAGGCAATCAGCCTGTGGCACTGCTCAGGTGTTATGGAGGCCCAGGATGCTTCGATAGCGGCCTTAAGCTCATCCAGAGTGTTGGGTCTTGCGTCTCTCAACTTTCTCTTCACAATATCCCACAGATTCTCTATGGGGTTCAGGTCAGGAGAGTTGGCAGGCCAATTGAGCACAGTAATACCATGGTTAGTAAACCATTTATCAGTGGTTTTGGCACTGTGAGCAGGTTTGAAAAATGAAATCTTCATCTCCATAAAGATTTTCAGCAGATGGAAGCATGAAGTGCTCCAAAATCTCCTGATAGCTAGCTGCATTGACCCTGCCCTTGATAAAACACAGTGGACCAACACCAGCAGCTGACCAGGGCCGGCGCTACCATAGAGGCAAAGGAGGCAATTGCTCCAGAGCCCCAGAGCTTGTAGGGGCCCCCAGTGGCTACAAGAGGAAAAAAAATGTTTCAAAAAGACCTTATAGTTTTTGAGAAAATCGATTTTAAAGTTTCAAAGGAAAAAAAATACACATTTAAAAACCAGCCGACTTTAACGGTTAATAGCAAATCCACCAAAAATGCTAGAAACCCTAAATTTGCAGGATATGTTAAGGAGATCATTGGGAATAAGAGGAAAAAACAATTTTATAAAAAGACCTTGTAGTTTTTGAGAAAATAGATTTTAAAGTTTCGAAGGAAAAAAGTATACTTTTAAATGCGGTAAATGTCACTTTTAGTAGCAAACCTAACAGTAGTGTAATTTTACATGTATCAAAAGAAAGAGCAATACATTTCCTGATGGGGTTTCCAGGGGGTCCATACGCAGCCGCAGCGCTTTGGTCAGGGATCACTATACAGGTGAAATATGGCTGTATGAAGATCCCTGGCATTTTTTTTCTATTTCCCCCCAAAATTTATGTTTAGAGTGTGGGAAATGTTTTTTTTTTTTTTAAATTATGTGAGGTCCTCCCTCCTGAAACTTTTTAACCCCTTGTCCCCCATGCAGGCTGGGATAGCCAGAATGTGGAGCTCTGACCAATTGGGGCTTCACACCCTGACTATACCAGCTGCAAAAAAGGTCCCTTAATGCCGATTTTTGTTACGGGGTATCTGTTGGGGGGCCCCCAGGTTTATTTTGCCCTGGGGCCCCATTGTTGCTTATACCGGCCCTGCAGCTGACATGGCACCCCAGACTATCACTGACTGTGGGTACTTGACACTGGACTTGAGGCATTTTGGCATTTCCCTCTCCCCAGTCTTCCTCCAGACTCTGGCACCTTGATTTCCGAATGACATGCAAAAGTTGCTTTCATCTGAAAAAAGTACTTTGGACCACTGAGCAACAGTCCAGTGCTGCTTCTCTGTAGCCCAGGTCAGGAGCTTCTGCCGCTGTTTCTGGTTCAAAAGTGGCTTGACCTGGGGAATACGGCACCTGTAGCCCATTTCCTGCACACGCCTGTACACGGTGGCTCTGGATGTTTCTACTCCAGACTCAGTCCACTGCTTCTGCAGGTCCCCCAAGGTCTGGAATCGGTCCTTCTCCACAATCTTCCTCAGGGTCCGGTCAACTCTTCTTGTTGTGCAGCGTTTTCTGCCACACTTTTTCCTTTTCACAGACTTCCCCCTGAGGTGTCTTGATACAGCACTCTGGGAACAGCCTATTCGTTCAGAAATTTATTTCAGTGTCTTACCCTCTTGCTTGAGGGTGTCAATGATGGCCTTCTGGACAGCAGTCAGGTCGGCAGTCTTACCCATGATTTGAGTAATGAACCAGGCTGGGAATTTTTAAAAGCCTCAGGAATCTTTTGCAGGTGTTTAGAGTTAATTAGTTGATTCAAATGATTAGGTTAATAGCTCGTTTAGAGAACCTTTTCATGATATGCTAATTTTTTGAGATAGGAATTTGGGGTTTTCATGAGCTGTATGCCAAAATCATCAATATTAAAACAATAAAAGGCTTGAACTACTTCAGTTCTGTGTAATGAATTTTAAAATATATGAAAGTCTAATGTTTATCAGTACATTACAGAAAATAATGAACTGCATCACAATATGCTAATTTTTTGAGAAGGACCTGTATGCTGCAAAACCTTCCGTTTCCGTTCCGCTACGGTCCGGAAAATTGGGTCCTGCAGCATTTTTTCGTCCGTTCAACGGAACGGACCACGGAACAGTACGGCCGGTTCCGTTGGCAAATGCTAATGTGAACCGGGCCTTAGGGGAATGACCAGAATGCAAAGGAAAAAAAAGGGACTCAGGGACTGCAACAAAGTACATGAAGTTAAATCTTGTGGTAACCAGAAGTACTCTCAAGATACACCTAACTTTGGCAAATGCTAAAACTGGCATTCATCACACTTTTTATACATATGTCAATGTCTTTAAAAACTGCTGAGGCCATTTAAATAAACCTACCACATTAATATGATTAGGCAATACACAGAACATTTATATTGCACCTTTCTCCTGTTGAACTCAAAGCAGCAGAGCTGCAGCCACTAGGGCGCGCTCTATAGGCAGTAGCAGTGCTAGGGAGTCTTGCCCAAGGTCCCCTACTGAATAGGTCCTGGAATACTGAACATGAAGAACGGAGATTTGAACCCAGGTCTCCTGTGTCAGAGGCAGAGCCCTTAACCAGTATATTATTCAGCCACCATTAAATGAAACAGATTACCTTTAAGACTGATGAAACTCTTAAAGTTAATTTAAAGGTAAGATAAAAGCCAATCACTGGCTAGGCAACTTGCTTAATCCAAAAAATCAATAGCACCAAGTAAAATTACTTTGTGCTCCCATTCTCCCAAGTTAACCAGCTATGAACACTTTCCAGATTCAGCTAACTAAAATATTTATGATTTCACACATCTGCCCAGCCTTTTACACAATAGAAAGCCCCAAGAATGTTACCATGACCAAAAAATTGCTTTAAAAAGGCACTTAAAAGACAGAGGTCACATAACGACCTTCGCTCGCTGCAACAAAACAAACACCACATATGCTGTGGCCCATGGCAGGCAGACTTTTAACTATACATTCAGATCGTTTAATTTTATTGTAATAAAGTCTATAGTGAGAGAACACAAACAGAGAGTTCATTTTCTTTCATGACGGAGGCCCCCAGCAGTAGAATGATTTTACATCAATATTTCTCTGAAACTGGAGCCTGCTGGAGAATTTGACAGGAAGAAAAGAAGAGAAGAAAAGAGGGAACGTGGTGGAGAGAATTAGCAAAATCTGAAAAAGAAAATATTTTTCTACTGTCTAAGAAAGTCTGGGTCTTTAAATGTTAGCAACTTGTTTAACAAGCAAGTGACAGCCGACAAGACAATTCAAGTTAAACATTTGTCAAACACAATCACATCCATAAATATAATACATGTTTATGTAAAGGAGAGGCTCTGAAAAAAGCTAAAGGGAAGAATTCTCCATGTACTCGAACTCTGTGCTTCATACAATAATACATACAATACAATAACATTTGTAAAGCGCTTTTCTCCCATAGGACTCAAAGCGCATATTCATAATGGGCCTGATCCAATTCAGTTCTTCTCACAGTTTTCCCCTAAATGATATTTTCACATCTTATCAATAAAATGCCACCAGCAAGCACCGAAATACTCAAAATTATTTTGACAGTACTTTTTCACCTACAATTTGGTACTTTTTCAATTGCTGAAAAGTTATATTAAACAGAAGATGAAGAATTATAAAAAATGCTTTGGAAATAAAGGATAAAGTAACAAGCAGACTTAAGTGGGGAAATTCACTAAACTAAAATTCTCCTTCAATTTTACAGCTTCACTTTTTGGAGAATCTTCATTAAGTAGCTCTTGTTATACAATTAAGAAGCAGATGACGGCTTAACTTGTTAGGAGGTGAAAGTCGAGCTCCATGGTGGCCATACTCGCTACTGGTATTGTGGGTGGTGAGTGAGGGTAGAAGGTGAAGGTAGTCCCATTAGCTGTGTAGAGGATATGGGAGGTGAGGGGGGAAAGGTGGCCACTTTTTTTTTACAGGAGGGAGGAAAAGCTAAGGATTGCACTACATTTCTGTCCCCTGGGGTCACCATGGGGAGGGAGGAATACAAAAAGGAGGCCCCATACTTTGTAGCTATGCCCCTGCTGATTTTCCAAATCTGTCTACCAGGTGGAAAAAGTTAGCAACCCTTGCCTGGGTCATAGCAGAACACGGGAAGGATTTCTGTAGACCTAGTCAATTAATGTTTATATGCACCCACCCTCATGAAGACCCTCATTTTAATAAGTCCAGGACAACATGACTTTTTTTAATGGAAAAACAAGAGCGTGAGTGCAATTGCACAACTGTTCATTTGCTGAATTTTCAGAGACCCGACTATGTTCTTATATGAACAAGGTGAGGTATGCAAAGTTTTGTCACCTAAAATCAAATAATTTGCAATAGTCTGACAATAGGTTGGCTGTATCAATTATGGTTTTCAGTGCTGCTCACTATTCTCCAGCTCAGAAGAACCTTAAAATAAATCACTCCCAGTGAAGAATGCAGGTGAAAGGTGCAAGAGAAGTTCTGATTAATGCATAGTAGAAGGTCATAAGTGGCTAATCTCTAGATCATGTAAATATTGCAATCCACTGCTGCCATAGTCTTTCTATATCAGGAGCCCTCCAGTAAATGGCATGAAAGAGACTGCTTGTACTGAGGAAAGCAGTCTAAGTTGTTTAACCCAATATTAAACACCGACTCCACTATTCAGTGCCCAAACATATCTAGTGTCTAGACTTGCATATAAACTGGGGTAGCACTCTCCTCTCTCATAGTGAAATGCATTGCCATTATCCTTGCCAGCGCTCTGGGCTTGTGGCCTACTTTAGGAATTTACTACTTCATGGCAGGAAGCCATGCAGCCATTCTACAAACTGCTTCACTCTTTCGGGAATTCTCTTCTTGCATTTAAGTTCCCCTGGTTAGGAACCGTAACCAGTAGGACCAAACTGTTGTCGGAAATGTTCATAATCTGTCTGCCACTAGCTCTATAAATATTTTTATCCTGTTTTATGATTGCTCTTTCAGAAAATTGTCCAGATACATGTCAAGCACTTTCTTTATTTAAAGCTGGCAGTGAAAACATGGAAAGTCCTGTAACTGATGTCCTGCGCCCTCCTTCCATGTTCCACCAACATCAAGTCGTGTTACACAATTACCACCATTAACAATTCTAGACTCTACAGTTGTCTTTGATCTCATTCATTTTAAGCTACAGTGGTTATTATACTGCTGGGGATGCATGTTTGCATTACGCAGAACATAGCATGGGTGGTATTTCTGCACATCATTGGCTGAATCTGTTATACTATAGCTAGCAATGGATGAAAGAAAAACAGCATTCATCTAGTTCTGACTTGGAAAGAGGAGTATTTTTAAAATGAATCAATGGCCTGCATTTGTAAAAGTAATTGGAAGCCCTTAGTGATTCTTGCTGCTTTCTCCATCTTGATGGTCGCCGCTTTAAAGAGCATTTCTAATCCTTTTTTACAGAAGACATTATGGTCACTAATTAGTGATTTTATAGTGTGCACGCTTGATTTCATGAACCACTCATATCCAGTACAAGGAACCACTAATGCACGAAAGAGAGTAGATGTGCACAAGGAATTCTGTGCATAGTTCATGAATTTGTGCTTGACCAGAGCAGATGTGTGCATTAATGTTTATTGGGCATGTTCACTTCATTAACTTAAAAATGGCCTGTGAAAAAATGCTCATTCTCATTTGGCTTTCTAAGCAGAGCTATTAGTGGAAAAGGCTCATCCTACATCTGCCCACATAAAGCTAAAAACTGTTTTTTAAAAATAAAAACATAAAAATAAATTACAGTGCACATAAGTAAAGCAGGACAGCTCATTTGTATCTGCAAAATGGCTTCTGTGTTTTCTGGCACTTACTTCAGAGGTCAGTTACACAGAGAGAACAAGCTTTCTCCTCCCTCCTTTGTATTTAAACTTTACTTCTCCTCTTCCACAAGGAGAAGTTCATTGGCTAGAAGCTGGTTCTTTGGCAGCTGAAATCTAAGAGTCACAGTACAAGCACTTACATTTTTTTTTCACTTCAGGTTCATTGAACTGACTATAACTCCATTGCTATGATTAGTATATGTCTATTTTACATTTTAATCATCAGTACTATGGTATTTGCCACACGCCCCCTAGTGGCTGGACTGCTCAATGCCTCTCAATCTATTCCAATGCACAGACAATCCAATATCGCGGATGCAATTGATGCGCTGAAACCGCTGGAAATGGCCAAACAGACAGGCCAGGAGGAAGCGTGTGAGCAACACAAATACTTATAATACACAATATTTCAGGTACAAGGCTGCCACCTCTGTAGAAGGACAGAGGACCTGCTCTGACTATTCTAAACCTGCAAATTAAAATTGTTAAAACCCTCTGGTCTGACTAAGAACAAAACAGTACTTCAGATAGTGAATCTTCAAAAAGGCTAGAATTCTTTCTGCGGAGCTGAAAAAAATTACCTTATGTCTTTTATTGTAAATGCAATATAAATAATTAATTTATACAGAAAATTATTAAACGTAACAATTATAGAGATGATAGCCACAGCTAAATTAAAAGGAAAATAACCAAAGAAAATTAATACTTAAGTTTTGGAAGAGGTATGTCCTTTGTGTGGAAATCCAAGCAAAATGGAGGGTGCCTTTGTTTCAAAAGTTCAGTCTAAATGGAGGCCAGCCCCATGGTTCTCTGGCTGGCTTCAGTCAGGTGACATTACACAAGGGAGGACTGAGGTTACATTTCAGCTGGTTCTTTATGTAGTATACAACTTTTAGGGCAGGACTCAGAGTTTGGGCATTCTTTTACTTTTGACGATAATCGTAATTACAAAATATGTGACATTTCCATATCTTAGGCCACATTCATTGCACACAAATAATAATAGAAAATTCACAATCCCCAAAGAATATGGCTCACGTTAATACCATCATATAATCAACCCTTTACCTTGTGCATAACACAACCAACACTTCATATAATAAATAGCACTCAGAGATCAATAATAGTATTAAATGCAAATGTATTCCGTTTCACACATTAAAACATTGCACACAATTTTGATCCCAATGTATTGCACCAACCCCTTTAAATAGGAGACTGTCCCAAACCACTCCCTAGCATGATTGAATGATGACCCTTTCCCCTGTGGCTGTTCTTGTAACGTTCCTCTGTATGTCACTATTAAACCCCAAGTCACTGACTGTATAATGTCCATTCTCGTATGGTGGGTGACGTCACCTCCAGAACACAGACCCTCTAAAAAGGATTCACACTGTAGTGCACATAAAAAGCAAGTTCACAAGGGGATAGCATAATGGGTATCTTCTGCCCGGGACTTACTGGCTGTTGGGATAACGTTCATCCTCCATAGACCATTTTTTGCTGGACATGCTCCCCCATGGCACACCTCATACCTCTCGCCCCACTAAATAGGGGTAGCATTGAAACTTCCACCTGTTCTTCGATGCCTTTTACGTCAGTCCGTCCGTGTAATGATCCGCTCAGCTGGCTGCACAGGCAGACAGCTGTTTGACCATTCCTCAAGTCTGTGGGCTGCAGGTCTCTGGAAGAGAGATCTGTCTTCACTTTGCAAGTTTCAGACCTGCTCTGCTGCTGAGGAATTTGCATACATTTGACATACAAATTGCCTAGCCGCCTCCTTTGAAGGCTTGCAGCATAAATACCATGTGATCCCACAATCCTTTGCTGGTCATGATGGTTTGTTACAGCTAAAGCACTCCTGGAGTGTCAGCCTTGCTATTACTTGCTAAAGATTATCTTAGAGTATTCTTGGGGACTGCACTAGGCATCCCTCTAGTGCAGTCAGGTTGTATTATCTGTATTGCTTGTCTTGTCCTTGAGATTGCACTGTCGCCAGCGGTTGGCGATGGTGAATCGTTTGGTCCAGTACCTGGATCGCACTTGCCCTAGCGTTAGTGGCAGTGGGTCTCTCTAGTCAATGTCTTGGAGTTTTACCATAGCTGCAGTTGCTACTGGTTGCTCCTTCTGTCTGTCTAGCCGTGTGGATTGCACTCGCTCTGGCGGAAAGAGCAGTGGATCCTGCTAGGCCTATTCCTGTACTCGGATCACACTTGCTCTGGTGGAAAAGAATAGTGGATCCTACTAGCTCCGTTTCTGTACTTGGATCACACTCACTCTGGCGGAAAGAGCAGTGGATCCTTCCTGTCCTCTCCCTGAGCCCGGATCGCACTCGCTCTGGCGGAAGAGTGGTGGATCTTATCTGACCTATTCCTGTTTTCGTTCGTCTGTCTGTCTGGAGCAAACACTTGCGGTTGTCTGCGGTAAGGCAGCCATTTAGCAAGCGTTCCTGTTATTTGTTCATTTGTGTTCATTCGTTAGTCAGGGTGGCGTGCTTGTCTCTGTTGCGCTTAACGTGCGGAGACCGCGCCGCAAACGCGCTTGTCGCTGTTGCGCCTAACGCGCGGTGACCACGTTTAGGTATTGCGTTTGTTATTTTCATTGACATTCTCATTGTATGATATAAAAAGATTATATAAGCGCTCTCTGTCTCAAAAACACAGGAGTATACAGTCCCAACCTAGTAGCCAATAAAGTCCTCAGACTGGTTCCTCAGATTCGACTGTAGTCCAGAATATCCGTCTCCTTAGTTCAGGACATTCATCTCAATATGTAAAGAATAAAGAAAAGGGCTCATAGCATAACACTGCTTTCATCTGTTCACTCCCTCACCAGGATATTATCACCGTGTGTTTTTAAGGATCACCTTTCAATCACCTGTGCCAAGACACAACCCCCTATGTGCCCGCACTCACCCCAACTTTCCTCCTAAATCTCCGGAGGCGGGATTAATCACATATGGGGGTACACACCAGAGAACTCCCTGTTCCAGTCAATGGCGAAGTTTCCACTGTTACTGCAACTCAAAGCACACTAATATAGTGTAAAACTGTATATTTATTATAAAAGATAAAAGGTTGTGCACTCACAAGCATAAGAGTAAATCAGGCATGCTAACGGCGCTGGTCCCCGGGTGACCACTCTGCGGATGCCGCATCACATTCCCCTCTGCCCGATCAGAGCTGCACTCGCGTCTCCAGCGAGTGACTCATCAGGGGCTCCTGATGAGTCACTTGTGACGAAATGCATAGGGCGGAGCAGTAGTACAGGAGACCGGAAGTGGACGCTGGAGACGCAAGTGCAGCTCTGATCTGAGTGCACCCCCTGAATTTTACCCCCCCGGTCACTATTGTGAAACTCTTTGAAATGTTGTGCCACCGTACTTTCTGCCTTTTTATTCTTAATGTTGTTAATGTGCTCCCCTATGTGAGTCCCTAGGTCCCTCCCCGTTTGCCCTATATAGATCTTTTTACATGGACAGATCAATTGATAAATCACCTTAGTTGTGGAACAATCAATATAATCTCGTATCTTATACTCCACTCATTCTTCACTATCCAAAAAGTGTCACCTTCTAGCATGTCTACATAAACTACAATTTTGGAATTTAAACATGCCTTTTCGCCTGGCTCATGCCTTGTCATGTCTCTGAAATTCACTTCTCACCAACAAATCGTTTAAGCTACTGCTTCTTCTCGCCGTAACGTGAGGTGTCTGACCCACTATCTCAGCAATATCTTTATCCAGGGTAAGTATTCCCCAATTCTTGGTAAGGATCTCCACTAGCTGTTCCCAATGGCTACCATATCTAGTTATGAATCTCACCCAATTGTTATCTTTTTGTTTTTCTTTTTTCTGCTTCCCTTCTTCTCCTCTTTCTTTTTTCACTAAAGGTGGCCTTACACTGATCGATTTCCCATCAGATAGACCAACAGATAGATCCCTCTCTAATCGAATCTGATCAGAAAAGGATCGTATGGCTGCCTTTATTGCAAACAGATTGTGAATCGATTTCAGCATGAAACCGATCACAATCTGTGCAGCTGCTGCTGCCGCCACCCCCCCTGCATACATTATCTGATCCGTCCGACACGAGTCCCCTGGTCTTCCGCTGTCTTCCTTTCCGCTGGGTTCCGGACCGGCTGGCTTCACTTCATGTCCAGGGAAGTTTAAACAGTAGAGGGTGCTCTACTGTTTAAACTTCCTGCCGGGACAGGAAGTTCAGTGAAGCCTGCTGGACTCGGAGCCCAGCGGAGAAGAAGACAGCGGAGACCGGGGGGCCGGAGCAGGTAAAGTATTGCCGCTGTATTGCATCGGTCGTCGGGCATTCGAATGCCGCTATCGCCACTTATGCCTGTTTTTTATACTGGTGATTGACACTTACTGTACACAAATCTACTGTCCAGCGATTTGGTACTTTGCAGACCCTGCGCATATATATTCATTGTCATTGTCTATATTGGACTGTTCATTATTCTTGCATTATATGGCTTTATCAATCTGTGCAATTGTTTTTATGTTTTTACATTTTTGTTATGGATACAATAAAGGCTTGTTTACATTTCTAATACCCTGGTGGTGCGGTTTATTTGGGGCCAATTCTGTTCTCCTTTTGTGTTTTGCCTACTTATATTTTGGCCTTTCTGCACGCCATTGGTCCTATTGACTTTCATTAATATATACCAGCCTTTGCATTATTGTTGATGGTGCTTGTCCTTTGCTTTGTGGTGTACAATTTACCTCCACTATTCATCAATTTTAGATCCAAAAAGGTTATTGAATTTTCATCACAACTGTAAGTTACATAAATATTTCTGCGATTCTGATTTAAACAATCAACAAATTCCTGTAGGCTTGCCCTATTACCCTTCCACACCAGTAATTTATCATCTATGAAGCGCAGCCATAGGGCGACACGCTCCCGAAACCCACCCATGCCATACACCTCCTCCATCTCCCACAAACCTAGGTGCAAGCATGCATAGGCCGGAGAGCATGCCGCCCCCATGGCTACGCCTCTCAACTGTTGGTAATAGCTGCCATTAAATTGAAAAAAGTTTTTATTCAAAATCAATTTCATAAGGTCAACTACAAAGTTATTATGTGCTTCCTCTTACTGTCCATAGTATCTTTCCAAAAAGAACGAAATTGCCTTTAATCCTACTTCATGGGGTATTGAGGTGAACAATGATTCATAGTCTAAAGACACCAGTAGACATTCTTTAGGAACTACTACCTTTTGGATTTTATTTAACACCTCCATGGTGTCCTTCATGTACGAAGGCAGAGAGACTACCATAGGTTTTAACTTTTTTTCAACATACTGAGCAACTCTTTCCTTCCCGGTGGATTTTGAAGGTTTTTATGGGTTTTGGGGATAATATAAAGTGTGGGCATATTAAACTCCTTTACTTCCATATATCTGTATTCCCTCTCCAATAGTATTCCTTCCACATACCCCCATGATAATTTCATATTGATATCAACTACCAATTTAGTAAAGGGGTTGCCTCTTACTTTCTGATAACATAATGGATCCGAAAGGAGTCTCTCTACCTCCGTTACATACTTTTCCTCTGTCATTAGTACAACGTTTCCTCCTTTGTCACTTTTCTTGATAATTAAATTCTTCATAGATTGCAATTCTTTTGGAGCTTTTGTTTCTCCTCAGTTAGATTTTGTACACCTTTTCTCCCCTAATATATGGATTTCAAAGCCTTCTCCATAACCTGTAGAAATACTGCAGTTGATCTGTTCGAATACAACGATGGCATAAACTTAGATCTAGCTTTTAGGTTTGTATAGAGCTTTACTTCCTCGTTATTGAATGTTTCCTCAAACTCCAAATCATCAATGTAAAAATTCTAAAAATCTCACTTTCACCGGCCCCCCCCTCCCCGCTGCTTCCGACTGTGTTTCACCAGGCGGAACTGGCTGTTCCCCCTTCATATCCTCTGTTTTGAACATTTTTTTCAAAACTACTCTGCTCAAAAACAAATTTAGGTCTCTATACACTTCAAACTCATCACCGTGCATTGTGGGGCAGAATGTCAGGCCCCTGCTTAGTTCATACAGGTGGTCAGCTGTTAGGGTTAGATGAGTGAGATTTATGACGTTCAGACTTTTTTGATTATCTTCCTTGGGGTTGGGTATTAGTTCTCCGTAGCACTAGAATGTGCTCTGGTTCTTACCCCCTCCTTCTGTTGTGGCTGGGGCCCTGCCCCCCGGATTGTCTGAAAAAAGAATTATCATCCTCGTCCTCTACTGCCAGTGATTGAGCCGACAATACAAAGACATGAATAGTGTGGGGCACTCCCTTCCTGAGATGTATAATAACCGTGTTTCTGGTTATATCAGCTTAATTTATGAAATATGAGGATACTCGGCCGGACATTAGCAATCAAATTACATAATTTTCATATAGATCATACATCCGGTATCTCTTAAATGGGCAAAATAAGCTAGTACATTTATTAAATATAGGCAGGATTCTTATCTCCTGAAAATCTGTGTCCTGCTGAACTGAGAGCTTGCTGCTGGCCCCAGTAGCCACATAGTGCTTTTTATACTAGAATTCACACCTAGTTGCTACCTTGAGACACTATTGTGGGAATATATAACACATAATCATCCAGTGCACTTGTATTATATAAAATATGGTCCCCTATTATTAGAATACTAGAAGACAGATAGCGTCTTGTCGGGTCTCATACATACATACATCATTCAGCATACTCACAATGGAGCCACCTGATTCCCTTATAGCCTAAAAACTCCTAGTGTTACAAAATTGCGTGTTTCATAAAGTGCTGTAGTGCCAATAGCTGCTCATAGGTCATATCAGCGTTCTTATCTCCAAAGCTTAGCTGCTGCTTATAGTCACTCACAGGTCTTGCAGATTTATAATACTTCGATGCGGGCTCCTCAAGATTGTATTTTATTTTATTAATTTATTCCATTTGTATATATATATATATATATATATATATATATATTTATTTATATATATATATATATATATATATATATATATATATATATATATATATATATATATATATATATTTTAACATCCATTTATTTACTTGGAATATTCACCTATAAGTGGAATATATTCTTAACTTGTAATAAAGGTATTCAGAAATGTAAACATCAGCGCCATCCTCTACAAGTTTTTTTGTTCGTTTTGACAATTGGCAGGGGCTAAGGGGACACCCCAGACCTTGAAGATTAGGCAGCTAATGTGCACATGAGCACAGGAAGTCTGGCCCATGCATCTATCTAAGTATGTATCTGAATGACTATCAGTTCCCCTGAAACATTTGCCCTGCCTTTGTCAGATTGCAGATTTGCAAATAAGAATATAAATAGTTGCAAGATTCACATATGGGGCCTTGGGCTGCAGTTTTATCATTTTCCTTGAGAAGAGCTATACTGTGTTAACTAAAGAATGGTGCCCACTTATTCCACTACTAATATTATTATGGGTGGAGATGAAGACCTCAGGAGAATCTATAACAAACATCAAATCCCTGTTCGCTTTAAACCTGCAACACACTGATGCAAAAACCTATACATACTAAGCATACAACATCTAAATAAGCTAGGCAACTATGCAGTGTGCTGAGAAGTGCAAAGGCCTATACAATGGGGAGACCACCCAACTTCTGAGTAAGTGATTGGCCCAACACAGAAAGACTACCTCTGCAAGTCAACACGTTGCGGTCTACCTACACATTAAGGAGAAAGCACAGGGTTTAGAGGATGGTGAAGTGAACATTTTGGACTTGGAAAAAACATTTTTTAAGGGTTGGTCAAACTGGAAACAAAATCCAAAACTGGAGGTGGGGCCTTTACCACCATTTGTCACTATCAAACAATACTGTCCTATCATGTATACCTACACATTTTGGAGACACTATACACATTCACCCAGGCACTTTAACAATTAACATATGTAGAACAGTGTCAGTTAGCTAGACTGTTGGCCCATGTAAGTGGATTTCATGTACTTATACAATGCCTAAAAATCTCCTTCACTCACTGAAGCTGAAGAAATCATTCTATTACAGTGTTAAAATTGCTTTCTAAAATGGGGGGAAATGTGTCCACTTGAAGCTAAGTTGTTTTCCTTTGGACATACTTTGACCTGGATAAATTAGGATCGTGACCAAAATAAAAATGTTCTTTGTTGATCGTGTGGCCATTTTTGAAGACCCAAAAAACTTCCTATCCTCTGTGCCAGGAATGTACTCATACTCAGTACAGCAGGAAATCAAAGGTTCCTTGACTTGTAGGATGCCTAAGTTATAAAACACCACTGCTGCAGACATGGGATCAGCTGCTTGCCAAACTCCTGCAGTACCCTAAAGGTGTGTCTGACCAACATTCTATTTTCAGCTTTGTTTGATATTAGTTCTGTTCAGCAGGTGCATGCAGTACGCAGAAGCTCTCTGTGTGGCATTCGCGAATGAGGAAAAAAATAAAAAGTGGTTTATGCATAAACTATTAAACATCCTTCTAAAATAGTGTAAAATGTTTTTTTAAAAAATGAATGGTTTCATCAATACAATATGTAATGTAAACAGTGACGGATGATGGACTGGGAGGCTAATCCATTTGTTAGGGGTGGTTTTTTTTACTTTCATTTCACAACCATAACTCCTGCCTACCTAGTTTTTAGTGGTATAATCCACTGCTGACAGAAATCGCTGTTACAGCTGTAACAGCTGAGCTCTGTTAAGCTCCTCAGTATGTGTTTACATTGTTGCCAGGCAACCAGACTCCCGGTCTGTGCAGAAAGTCGTTTGTGCAAAGAGTCATAAGCTCCTGGGAAAATCAGCCAGAATCAGTCCCATCTACACCATATGAGTCTTTGTCAGATTTGCTTCAATTTTATTTGATTAATTGTTTCGATTTTATTTGATTCATTGATTCGATTTGATTCAATCTGACATGTCTGAATTTGAATCGAATTGAATTGAATCATGAATCAGATATGTCAGATTGAATCAAATCGAATCAATGAATTGAATCGAATCGAATCAAATTGAATCAAATCTGACAAAGAATTATATAGTGTAGATGGGACTGATTCTGGCTGATTCTCCCAGGAGCTTATGACTCTTTGCATAAATGACTCTCTGCACAGACCGGGAGTCTGGTTTCCTAGCAACAATGTAAACACATACTGAGGAGCTCAGCTGTTACAGCTGTAATGGCAATTCCTGCCAACAGTGGATTATACCACTGAAAACTAGATAGGCAGGAGTTATGGTTGTGAAATGAAAGTAAAAAAAAAACACCCCTAACAAATGGATTAGCCTCCCAGTCCGTCATCCGTCACTGTTTACATTACATGTTGTATTGCTGAAACCATTCATTTAAAAAAAAAAAAAAAAAAACTTTTTACACTATTTTAGAAGGATGTTTAATAGTTTATGCATAAATCACTTTTTATTTTTTTCCTCATTCGCGAAAGAACCCCTTTAAAGAGACACTGAAGCGAAAAAAAAATGATGATATTATGATTAGTATGTGTAGCACAGCTAAGAAATAAAACATTAAGATCAGATACATCAGTGTAATTGTTTCCAGTACAGGAAGAGTTGAGAAACTCCAGTTGTTATCTCTATGCAAACAAGCCATTAAGCTCTCCGACTAAGTAAAGGTGGCCATACACTGGTCGATTTGCCATCAGATTCGACCAACAGATCGAATCTGATCAGAGAGGGATCGTATGGCTACCTTTACAGCAAACAGATTGTGAACCGATTTCAGCCTGAAACCGTTCACAATCTGTTGTGGTGGTGCTGCTGCTGCTGCCCCCGCCCTCCCGCATACATTACCTGCTCCGCCGGCGCGATTCCAGTCCCCCGGTCACCGCTGCTCTGTCTGCGCTCTGGTCTCCAGGTCCGGCATGCCTCACTTCTTCTAGCCCGGCAGGAAGTTTAAACAGTAGAGGGCGCTCTACTGTTTAAACTTCCTGCCGGGCTAGAAGAAGTGAGGCATGCCGGACCTGGAGACCAGAGCGCAGACAGAGCAGCGGTGACCGGGAGACTGGAGTCGCGCCGGCGGAGCAGGTAATGTATGCGGGCTCTATTGCGTCGGTCGTCGGGCACTCGAACGCCGCTAGCGATGCGCTCTTTACCCGCGGGCGATCGACGGTTATTTTCCGCACGGCGCGATTGACGGGATCGGACGAAATGGATCAAAATTCGGCGTGTAGCGTGAACAATTGGCAGCAGATTCGATCCCAGTAATCGAATCTGCTGTCGAAACGGGCGCAAATCGGGCCAGTGTATGGCCAGCTTTAGTCGTGGAGAGGGCTGTTATCTGACTTTTATTATCTCAACTGTTCCTGGACTATTTACATTTCCTCTGCTAGAGGAGAGGTCATTACTTCACAGACTGCTCTGAAAGACTCATTTTGAATGCTGAGTGTTGTGTAATCTGCACATATTATAGAATGATGCAATGTTAGAAAATACACTATATACCTGAAAATAAAAGTATGAGAATATTTTCTTTGCTGCTAATCTTCTAGTAATTATTCATAGTACACAACCAATTCACTATATCATATTTTTTTCGCTTCAGTGTCTCTTTAAGTATATTAGCAGCTCTTTCTTATTATGAAAAGCAATTCATGTCTTCCTCTGTGTCTCTTTCCTCCCCAGCTGCTTTACTGGCATTGCAGACCTCCCAAATGTCTTTTTTTATAAGGCAGCTGAGATGCTTATTGTCTGGTCGTTACTGTAATTCTTTACCTTTAATATTTTTTAGGTTACATTTTTTGCGGATCAGATTTTCTAACTCTCCTGCATGCATACTAGTTGCACATGTGACTCAGACAGGGCTAAAGCCAATAGTGCACCATGATAGCCAATTGGCTTTTTATAAACTGGAGTAAATATGGAAGTTTCTAACTAACTTTGTATACTACTTTTCTTGTATACAGCTAAAACAGCTTCAACAGCTAAAGTAAACTGCCATAGTCATGTCAGTCTCGTAGCATCATAATTGATGATTATCACCATAAATGCATATGAAAATAAATACATTTATGCATTTTCTCAGAATTTGTGTGTTTTTATATTCAGTGCTATTATTTAGATAAAAATAGGGATAATAAGAAGTGTTATTACTGAGGGAAGAATAATGATAAGAAGAACTGACAAGATTTTAAGATGTTCTCTTATTCATCTCAGGAAGTTGACAGGTATGGTGGTCATATGGGATTTGGCATGGACATCTGATTATATGAGTTGGAGGCATCTGCTGTAAAACTGTGTGCTTCTTATATGTACAGCTATAGGTTTTCAAAAGAGGAACTGAGTTCTGGATAGTTCTAAAGGTTTACTCTACAATGGACATCTATGCCCTTAATTGTCTTCTTTTAACCAGTTATTAAATCCTGTACTATTATTAATGACCATGTAGAAGAGAGAAAAGTGAGGCCCTACTAACCCCTTATTCCAGCTGGGCAGATACAATAGTCATAAGCTGTGCGGGGTGACACAAACGCCTGACAGCTATTTCGCAAGCTTAACTTGCTTCGTCAGAGGCAGTTAGTGTCTCTGTTGTTTCTGTCACCCAGACTGCTTATGACCACGGTATCTGCCCAGCTGGAATATAGAGTTCTTAAGGAAGCAGTGCCTCACTTTTCTCTCTTCTACATGAATTTTGTACTTTAATGAGAGCACGCTCCAGATTCCCTGTACCAGCAGCTGATCCATTCCCTACTGCATGCTGGTGCCATACTCTGACAACTATATCCAGTGATCTATTCTTAATGAGCAATATACCATGGTCTGGCTCACCTGATCCTGCATCGTCTGGTATGTTTCCGGGGGGTTCAGAGCGTACATGAACTTTCTGTGCTGCAATCTATTCTTAATGACTTAATTAATTCCTGACCTAGTACTATGGTGTGAATAAATATAGCAGGAAAAGCAGAAATAATTTCCAAAGAGCTGTGTGTGTATACAAAATACACTTACGAACCTCACATAGTGGCTTTCTTCAGAAAGCCAGGTTTGGTGGTCTGTATCATTGGGTTATTAACACGGAAGAGCTTTGAGACAAGAAAACGCGATCGCAATCATATTCCTGCACCAATTTCGTTACCAACCCAGATCAAAAGTTTATGTTTAGGGATAGCAGACTGCCGAGCCTGGGGTCTCTGCCCTTTCATAGTTGCTGGCAGAGCTTCTTTTCATGAGATACATTTGCTCTCTAATAAGCCAGGGTTTGCATTCAATTACCTGGTTCAAAGAAACTTATCTCTCACCTAAGTGTGATTCAGTACAATTTGGCCTAAACTACTTTAGAATGCAGGAAGCCCACAACAGGGGGCCTATTGAGAATTTGGTCTCGGGTAGACACGGCGAAGCCGTTCAACCAGCCTTGGGAAAACATGGAGTATATGATTTTTGCTTGTTTAAGGAATACTGTTAATATGAGAGGTACGAAAGATATAACATTCTGCTGGTCCGGGTCTAGTGAATATTTTAATATTAAATTGGTGGCACAGACATCCCCAGAACCCAAGGTATTCAGCTACTTCGTGCCAGAACATGCGACACCAACCAAGTTTGATGTCATATGAACTGTCATATTCTGAGGATTCTGAATCTGTGACTGTTATATGTGTGTGGGAAGCGTAAGCTGAAATATGAAAAATATCATATTTGGTGGACACAAATGTCCCACCCAGAAGGTTAACTGCACCCTGTCCAGCCCCTAGGCTGAACCCGAGACTAGTGATGTCGCGAACCTCCGATTTTCAGTTCGCGTAAAAGTTCACGAACCGCAATAGACTTCAATGGGGAGGCGAACTTTGAAAAATAGAAAAAATTATGCTGGCCAGAAAAGTGATGGAAAACATGTTTCAAGGGGTCTAACACCTGGACCCCCAGGTGGCGGAGTGGGATAGACACCAAAAGTCCCGGGGAAAAATCTGGATTTGACGCAAAGCAGCGTTTTAAGGGCAGAAATCACATTGAATGCTAAATTGCAGGCCTAAAGTGCTTTTAAACATCTTGCATGTGTATACATCAATCAGGGAGTGTAATTAGATTAATTAGAGTAATTAGAGTACTGCTTCACACTGACACACCAAACTCACTGTGTAACGCACCGCAAACAGCTGGTTGCGTAGTGACGGCCATGCTGGACTGGTGCACAACATGGCCAGAGTGCAGGCCGTGGCAGTTTTCCAGCCCATATGGTCGCCGGGCTGTGGTAGCTCAATGATAGAACAGTGACTGTCCAGCTGATCAAATTTGGTCTGTCCACAATGAAGCAACGACCTTATTATCTTCAGGAATAGATAGGAGTCCCAGTATAGGTAGGTAGGCATAAGTAGGAGTTCCAGTATAGGTAGGTAGGCATAGGTAGGTGCCTCAGTAGTTAGCTAGGCATAGGTAGGAGACCCAGTATAGGTAGGTAGGCTTAGGTAGGTGCCTCAGTAGTTAGCTAGGCATAGGTAGGAGACCCAGTATAGGTAGGTAGGCATAGGTAGGAGTCCCAGTATAGGTAGGTAGGCATAGGTAGGTCCCCTAGTATAGGTAGGTAAGTAGGTGCCTCAGTAGTTAGGTAGGCATAGGTAGGTGTCCCAGTATAGATAGTTAGGCAGGGCCTGGCTGGCACAGTAATAACATTTACCAAGGTCCAGCTGCAACAGATAGGGCTGTATAATGTCAGTGAACAACACACAAAAAAAAAAACACATCAGGAGAACATTAGCGCTCAAAAGAGCTGTTGAGGGGTGCTATTTTAGCAATAACAATCAGCCAGGAGCAAGCCAAGAGCCTAACTAATCTTTCCCTAGGAGAAAAAATCTGCAGCAGCTCTCCCTAGTCTGTCTATTTGCAGCAGGCACACGAGTGAGTGTCATGGCCAGCGAGCCTGCCTTATATAAGGGGGGTGTGGGGCTCCAGGGCTTAGTGTAGCCTGAATGGCTACAATTTGCCTGCTGACTGTGATGCAGAGGGTCAAAGTTGACCCTCATAGTGCATTATGGGGCGAATCGAACTTCCGCAAAAGTTCGCCTGGGCGAACCATTCGCTTCACCTCTACCCGAGACCCCACCCAAAAATGTGGGTCATTCAAAAGAACTCGACACGGGCTCCTCACCAGTCCTCCGTATTTCATTGTTACAAAAACCTGATGCTGGCCTGAGGACTGAGCTAGTGGCCATTTTGTATGAACTCTGATCCGGAACCAAAGGAACTTAACGTGCTCTCCCAAAAGGACATTTTCACCTGAACTTAAGTATTTGTTTACCTCTTCCTTTTTATTTTTATACTGTGCTACTATTGTCTCTATAATTGTTGATTTTAATGATTTTCTGTATACATTAATTATTTATATTGCATTTATAATAAAAGACTCTAAAGTCATTTATTTCTCAGCTAAACCTACTATTCAGCCACACTGAACGAATCCTAGCTTTCTGAAGATTCGCTACCGAGAAGTGTTGTTATTAGTCAGAATAGGGTGTGTTTTAACAGTTTTATTTGCAGGTATTAGTATCAGTCAGATTGGGCTTCTCTTCCCATTTAAACAGAGATGGTGGCAGCCTAGTATTTTGTGTTTTATAGTTTGCACGCCTCCTTCTAGTCTGTCTGCTGCCAAAATTAGCTCATCGATTGCATCAACGAGATTGCATGGTCTGTGTGCTGAAACCGATTGGAAGGCATTGTGCGGTCTGACCACTAGGGGGCGTGTGACAGTTATCATACCGCATGGATAGGGCGTAAAACTTGTACTAAGACTCATAACTGTATAGCTGTGCAATTGTGTAAATTTGCTATAGTTGTAGAACAGAGCTCTTTGACAGTGATTAAATAATACTGGTTTTAAGAGGTTCCTCCTATAAATATTGTTGGAGTGCATGATTTTCAGGATGTTTTCCCCATGAGATTGTTGTGAAAGGCAGCTGTGGGTCTCTTTTTAGCCATGTGCTGTGACTGACTACCCAGAAAGCTTCTTGTTATAATCTGCAAATGACATGGAGTAAACTTTCAAGGAATAAGAAAGTTATCCAAGGTATTTCGCCAAGGTCCCCAAGGACAGGTTGCATGTAGTTGGGCAAGGTAATTGAGCATTCATGGCTCTGAAAAGCTTCTTTGTTCTTATTTTCCTCACCAGAATCTTTTGTTGTTATGTGATGTCTCCTTTGCTGTCACATTTTATTGCTCAGTCTTCTTTCAGCAATGTCCTGATATTACTTATGCATCCATCAAACTTACTGGAAGAAAGGATGGTTACTTCTGAGGAATTTCATTTAATGGATAAGTGTACTTTTACTTGTGTTTTCAGTAGGTATGTAGACTTTTGCAATGGTTTGAACTATAGTAAACTTTTAAGCAACATCAACTTTTATTATTTCTCCTGAGGGAGAACCCGAAACTGAAGGCTGTATAAACAAGGAAAAAAGTGCCACAGACGGGTGTTGTTTGCTCTCATACTGCTCATTGTTGTGGCTGTCTAGAGATTTTAAAAGCAAGTACCTCCAAAAATTCACCTTTGACTAATACAAAGATTTTTTGAAAACAAAATACTCGGATCTCTTGCATCAGTTCTGGGCTAATTTATAGCCTTCAGTCCTGTTACTGTATGTACTACCAACCCTAATTACAGCAGCTTAAAAAGAGAGAGTGTCATTCTTAACCTCTTGCAGACCGAGTCACGCCGATGGGCATGGCCGCGGCGGCAGCCCCAGGACCGTCCAATGCCGATCGGCGTAAAGTCCTGGGGCCAGCTAATGCAGGAGACTGCGCACGCATCTCCTGCTTGGGGGGCGGAGGTCCGCCCCGCCTTCATTCTTCGAGCGGCAATCAAACCGCCATCTATAAAGCTTGTACAGTGCTGCGATCTGGTGCAGCGCTGTACTGGGGACAGCTGTGTGACACGGCTGTCCCCTCCATTGGCCCAGAAGTGGTAGGCTGTCATAGGCTGAAGTGATAGGCTCGCGGGGAGAGAAAGGGAGTGGCCACTGCAGGGGAAATAAAAAAAAAATACACTGTTTTGATTAAAAAACACACATAAATATTTATTTAAAAAAACAAACAAAAAACACCTGGGGTGCAATCAGACCCCACCAACAGAAAGCTCTGTTGGTGGGGAGAAAAAGGGGGGGGGATCACTTGTGTGCTGTGTTGTGCGGCCCTGCAGCTTGGCCTTAAAGCTTCAGTGGCCTATTTTTCAAAAAAAGGCCTGGTCTTTAGGGGGGTTTAACACTGTGGTCCTCAAGTAGTTAAGTACACAGTATTATTAAATGCCACCCTCTTTCTGCTCCAAAGAGATCTGAGAACTTTCTGGCTACTCATACCAGCAATATGTACAACTTTTATCTAAACATTGTGGAAACTCCCTACTGACTGATAACTGTACTACAAACCCCACCTTTGTATTTCATCATCACATACATATTTGTGATCAAAATCCCCTCCCATCTATTATCTGTACATCAGGTCTGATCAGGGTGTAAACAGAAAGCACTGATAAGGCTGATACATAGATAACAGTGTACAAATATTGGAGTAATGCTGAGAAACACCATGGTTGGGTGGGGAGAAGGAGAGCAAGGGTGCTGGCAGCTGCCACAACACTGTGTACTAACAGCATTTAGGGCATAGGTATGTGCAATATGTATAAATAAGTGACTGCCAGTGGATCCTCGGATCATATCAGTGGAGCAAAATCAATAAGTGCATTATCATGCAGAGGGTTACTATCTGGGGTTGATTTAACTTAAAGAAGACCTGAACTGAAAAATAAAAGTCAAAATAAACATACACACCTCATACTTACCTCTAGTGTAGTCTGCTTATCAATCTCTTTTTCCTCTCCCACGTCCTGTTTGTCCACTGTGATCAATGGAAATCTCTGTCCTCCATTTTACAAATGACGAGGACCCCATAACAGCTTTCGGGTCAGCACCCTGTTAACCTGTTATATTGCCCACTTGAGCCATAGGGAAACATACAAATTACCTTGCTCATCAGTTGTCTTTTCAGTTAAAGCTGACAGCAACTGATATGATGAAAAAGGGCCCAAAGGCTTTCAGCTTCCTAAAAGACAAGTCTGACAACATCTTGTCAGGACTGGAAGGAATAATTGTTAGAAGAAATGGGTATTGATTAATTAAACATCAGTAATAATACCGTGCATGTGCGCGTTACTATAGTATCGGGTGCGCTATTAGAGTACCGTGGTCACACTACGTATCTCACAGTGCTTACACGCGGAAGTAACGGTAGTATTGCCATGCGATGTGAGTGCACAGTATTATCACTGATGTTTAATAAATCAACCCCATGGTGGGCTTCTGAGAGGAACTGACAGCAAGGTAAGTATGTAATATTAGTTTTCAGGTGCATCATGTGTTTATTTTAAATAATTTTACTCAGTTCAGTTTCACTTTATGGATGTTATAAATTCACATTTCCTTAGAATAATCATTAGGTAGTATACAAACACAACTACTTTCCATAACCACAAGCAAACCGCCCAAGTTGCAACTCAAATACTTGCTTATTGTATAATATTGTTTTCCTCAGACCACTGCCCTGCAATATCCTGAGTATTTGATATTTGAAGCTTAATATCCTGTCCACCTCAGAGAAACATTATCTTTATATATCTCTCCTCCTCTGCGACCACAGAAACCACATACTCTCCTGAGAGGCTCTCGGGTCTCATTAAGTTATAAAATCAGTACAGTAAAATCAGTTTACTTTCCATAGACACACACACACACACACACACACACACACACAGAAACACACACACAGAAACACACACACACACACACACACACACACACACACACACACACACACACACACACACACACACACACACACACACACACACCTCTAGTGGATGGTTAAAGAGTGAAAAAGAGACAACTTATTCATCAGGGAGAAGGTGAATATCTGTTTGCTCTTTCACCATAACTCTTCTCCTATATTATTGGGCATCTCCAACATCTAGGTCTGAACTCCTCACTGTTTTTTGAAAAGAGAAGGGGCAACACACAGTCTCCATACTGAAAAGAGTGGCAGGAGAATAGAGAAGGCCTCGGTTTTCCATCAGTCAACCCAGGGTTATGTGAACTGTTGGACTGTCATTGGTTGCAACAACCAGCTTGTCAATATTCAATAAACAATTTTTCCCTTATTTCCTAGTGAGAATATGATACAAGGGCAAGAGTATATAATAATTTCTCCATAAATGTAGGCACCTTAAACAACCATGTTACCTTAAAGAGAACCTGTACTGAGTAAAATTATTTAAAATAAACACATGAGGTAACTTCAAATGAACATTACATAGTTACCTTGCCATCAGTTCCTCTTAGAAGCTCACCATTTTCTTCTTACAGTGATCCCTTCCAGTTCTGACAACATTTTGTCAGAACTGAAATATATCAGTTGCTGCCAGTTACAGTGGGTTGCAAAAGTATTCGGCCCCCTTGAAGTTTTCCACATTTTGTCACATTACTGCCACAAACGTGAATCAATTTTATTGGAATTCCATGTGAAAGACCAATACAAAGTGGTGTACACGTGAGAAGTGGAATGAAAAACATACATGATTCCAAACATTTTTTACAAATAAATAACTGCAAAGTGGGGTTTGCGTAATTATTCGGCCCCCTGAGTCAATACTTTGTAGAACCACCTTTTGCTGCAATTACAGCTGCCAGTCTTTTAGGGTATGTCTCTACCAGCTTTGCACATCTAGAGACTGAAAACCTTGCCTATTCTTCTTTACAAAACAGCTCCAGCTCAGTCAGATTAGATGGACAGCATTTGTGAACAGCAGTTTTCAGATCTTGCCACAGATTCTCGATTGGATTTAGATCTGGACTTTGACTGGGCCATTCTAACACATGGATATGTTTTGTTTTAAACCATTCCATTGTTTCCCTGGCTTTATGTTTAGGGTCATTGTCCTGCTGGAAGGGGAAACCTCCGCCCCAGTCTCAAGTCTTTTGCAGTCTCCAAGAGGTTTTCTTCCAAAGTTTGCCCTGTATTTGGCTCCATCCATCTTCCCATCAACTCTGACCAGCTTCCCTGTCCCTGCTGAAGAGATGCACCATGCTCGGGGGGAGCATGATGCTGCCACCACCATATTTGACAGTGGGGATGGTGTGTTCAGAGTGATGTGCAGTGTTAGTTTTCTGCCACACATAGCGTTTTGCATTTTGGCCAAAAAGTTCCATTTTGGTCCCATCTGACCAGAGCACCTTCTCCCACATGGTTGCTGTGTCCCCCACATGGCTTGTGGCAAACTGCAAATGGGACTTCTTATGCTTTCTGTTAACAATGCCTTTCTTCTTGCCACTCTTCCATAAAGGCCAACTTTGTACAGTGCATGACTAATAGTTGTCCTATGGACCGAGTCTCCCACCTGAGCTGTAGGTCTCTGCAGCTCGTCCAGAGTCACCATGGGCCTCTTGACTGCATTTCTGATCAGCGCTCTCCTTATTCGGCCTGTGAGTTTAGGTGGATGGCCTTGTCTTGGTAGGTGTACAGTTGTGCCATACTCCTTCCATTTCTGAATGATCGCTTGAACAGTGCTCCGTGGGATGTTCAAGGCTTTGGAAAGCTTTTTGTAGCCTAAGCCTGCTTTAAATTTCTCAATAACTTGATCCCTGACCTGTCTTGTGTGTTCTTTGGACTTCACGGTGTTGTTGCTCCCAATATTCTCTTAGACAACCTCTGAGGCCCTCACAGAGCAGCTGTATTTGTACTGACATTAGATTACACACAGGTGCACTCTATTTAGTCATTAGCACTCATCAGACAATGTCTATCGGCAACTGACTGCACTCAGATCAAAGGGGGCCGAATAATTATGCACACACCACTTTGTAGTTATTTATTTGTAAAAAATATTTGGAATCATGTATGATTTTCGTTCCACTTCTCATGTGTACATGACTTTGTGTTGGTCTTTCATGTGGAATTCCAATAAAATTGATTCATGTTTGTGGCAGTAATATGACAAAATGTGGAAAACTTCAAGGGGGCCGAATACTTTTGCAACCCACTGCATATATCAGTTGCTGTCAGTAACAGCTGAGAGGAGAACTGATGGGTCCATGTTTTCCTATGGCTCAAGTGGGCGATGTTACAGTTTAACAGTGTGCTGACCAGGAAGCTGTTATGGGGTAATAGCCATTTTCAAAATGGAGGACGGAGAATTCCATTGATCACAGTGGACAAACAGGACGCAGGAAAGGAAAAATAGATTGAGGAGTAGACTACACAGGAGGTAAGTATGACTTGTGTATGTTTATTTTGACTTTTAATTTTCAGTTCAGGTTTTCTTTAAGCACCTAATTTTTTTTCTTATGAGAAACTTACAGAGATGCAGACTGATCTGCTCATTTATAACTATCATAACGCATAAAATATGAGGTTTTATGGAATTTATGCCCTTTCAGAGTTTCTGCAGGTTAGCTTTGGGTCACTGCAAACCATGTTAATCTAGAGCCCTAGGTTTTATAGTAGGCACTATGTCTGTATACAGAACTATGTGCTTTTGTGATAGGTTTCCATCAACTGATCATTTAGGTCTTTCATGCCTGGACCCAGCTTACTGGAGATTTGAATACACTTTATGAATGTTTAATTATGTGGTTGTTAATTTACTTTTGTGGAAGAGTAGGGTGAACTATGGTGAACTACAGATTTCCCAGCAAGCTCGGGGTAAACTAGGAGTGTGTAAGGGGGTAAAAGAGACCAAAAAGGGCTCGGAGCAAAAGGCTCTATAAAGCATTTGCCTCCTTAAAACAAAAAGGTATTTGCGCTTATTCAGGTGGAGTGAGCATATGATGTCTACCACAGTGTATCACTGCTGGTTATGCAAATTCCACCTATGGAGAACTACAACTCACATGCATCACGTTAAAGGACCACTATCGCAAAAAATTGTAAAATTTAGAACACTTGTAAACACAAATAAATAAGAAGTATGTTTCTTCAAGAGTAAAATGAGCCATACATCTCTTTTCTCCTTACTTACAGGTTTTGGTCTAGTCCATTTCTGCATGCAGGATTCTCAGCATGGCCTTTATTCTGTGTAAAGGCACTCCTTGAACAGGATTTTTATAAAGATGCTGGCCAGCATCCCTACTCGCTGCACACTTTTTCAGCAGTTGGGTGGAACAACTGCCATTCACAAAGTGCTTTTGAAAATATAGAAAGCCCCGAGAATCACCTATGAGGAGATGGGCTCATCCTACCTACTGAAAGTGACAGCAAGATAGGAGAAAAGTAATGTATGGCTCATCTTACTCTGAAGAAACGTACTTCTTATTTGTATGTGTTTACATGTATTTTAAATTTTCCAATTTTCACAATAGTGGTCCTTTAACGTGGAAGTGCATGTATCTGCATTCTGTGTCTTCTGTCGCAACAGTGTTTTTTGTTTTCTTTTTTGTCTGACTTTAAATGAAAAAATCCAAACTTTATTTGGTATAGGGTTCATGGTTTGGGTCCCTTATAAATGTTATCAACAAGCAGGCATCAGGGGGCAGGCAGCAATGTAAGGTGACAACAGAATGCTGAAGCTAAAGGACAATGGAAGGGGGGGGGGGTACAGGGATAGGGTTATCTGACTGGGATAGGCACCAAGATTACTAGTGCTAGTATTAATGGATAGGGGAGGTATACTTTGCATTAGATATTAGGGTTAGAAGACTAAAATGAGGCTTTGGGCAGAGGTTAACGTTAGGCTGGGTAGGTTGGAGTTAGGTGGCAGGAAAGGGTCAAAGTCAGGGGGAGAATAGGGTTAGACATCATGGAGCCATTTATAATAGGTAGGAGGATAGGGTCAGGCATCAATGAGGACTTTATGTTGGTGAGATATAGTTAGGTATCACGGAAAAGGTTAGGTTAGGGGCTGGTTAGGGTTAGGCATCAGGGAGGAATTTACATTAGGGTGGAGGTTATGGCTAGATGTTAGGAAGGGCTTAATGTTAGTGAAAAGGGTAGGGTGGGTAATGGGTGCATATACACACAATTACGGCTGCCAGCAGAGATCAGAATTTGTTCCCTTGGGCGAAGGTTCAGGGCTGAATGCCATTCAGACATGTCACATAAGGGGTAAGAAGGGGAACAATAAGCTTGGTCCAGATGATCCACCACTCTAGAATTTTGGCACTGCATCAAGGTGACTGTACACATGCCATATTCTCAGCAGAGGTGGTCAGTCGTGGCTGTCACTCACATATGTAGACTAGCATATGTACGCAGCTATCAGGAGGGAAATTATCAGGACACTGGGGTAAATCTGTAAGTGTAGTATACTATTCAGAGATTAGCCCTAACTTTTGTAGGATGCCTACTTCTAAAATGTGTAGCAACTGTGCTAAGCTTTTTACCTTCATGGCCTATTTTCTCAGCTCTAGTGGTAGACAGATGCCCACGTGGAATAGACATATTCTAAAGCCTTTATGCATCACTAACCCACAATTAATGTTATCAATGTTTCCATCACATATGCAATTATGGGAAAATATACCAATCCAATTGCACATAACTAATCCATATATTTCCATCAGAAGAAATAATGCACATTATAAGCTGCTGTACCACTTCCTATTTGCATTTTAACTGAGCACGCACAAAAAGACTGCTTATTGTTCAATAGGTGGCAGATTAGCTACACAGTACAGCCTTTCAGAAGTTATATGCCGACATCATCTCTTGCAAAGGTGACCGGAACATGCTGTCTGCATAGTTGGAATTTCTATATTCAGTAAGCCCAGCCTGGAATCTGCAGTGACTGGGTGCCTTGGGTCAAGCTAAGTATTAAGCAGGAAAGCGTGTCCTTGGTGACCTTACAGAAAGGCAATCTTTACAAAGTCATGGCATATGCGATTAGGAAGGGAATGTAAGTCATTTGACCACCCTGGGACCTGAGCAGCCATTGGCTACAAATTCTGCCTGCACATCAGTCTTTTTAGTAAGCATATTAAAATATTTTGCTACTAGGAAATTCTCACCGTTAAACCATAGCAACAGTCTGGCACAGCCAGTAGCAAAACAGTATCATTGCAAGGTATTATCCATATGATGCATTAACTTATTTATAGGCAAGCACCTAGAAAATGTGTACCTGGATGTGGAATGAGGGAATTTGCGGAACTCTTATCATTCACTGTGCTGTAATGTGCAGTGTAGTTAACTTAATGGTAAATTCCACTTAAGTTATAGTACTCCCATAGCATTAAATCTTAGCATTTATTATTGCAGCCAACTAATTATTTCCAGAAATAAGGTCAGCTTAGTTGTGTATCCTGCAAAGTGTAGAGCTGAACTGAAAAGATTGCTGCTTTATCAGAATAAGTGAAATTACCCTTTGAAGGCTACATTTTCCTTTACCACCTATACCAAGGGCTGCCATAATGTCTTAAGGGCTGGTGCACACCAAGCGGCTTATTCAGCGTTTCTGCAGCCGCTTGCGGCTGCGGATATGCTTGGTCAATGTATCTCAATGGGGTGGTTCACACCAGAGCGGGAGGCGTTTTGCTGAAACGCATACTCCCAGGGTGAGGCATTTTTTGGATTGCGGAGGCGTTTCTGCCTCAATGTTAAGTATAGGAAAAACGCAAACCGCTCTGAAAAACACCTGTTCAGAGCGGTTTTGCTGGCGTTTTTGTTACAGAAGCTGTTCAGTAACAGCTTTACTGTAACAATATATGAAATCTACTACACCAAAACCGCAACACAAAACCGCAAAACGCTAGCTAAAACGCTACAGAAAAATAAGAAAAAGCGTTTCAAAATCTGCTAGCATTTTGCGGATCTGCTAGCGGTTTTTGGTGTGCACCAGGCCTGAAAGCTTGTTTACACTATTAGAGTTTGCGTATTTTTTAAGAGCTGGTGATTTTAGAAATCGCCCTACAAGCACTTGTGCAATGATTCTCTATGAGAGTGTTCACATATGAGCGGTTCGATTGCGTTCCGCTTCCAAAAATCGCTGCCTGTACCATTTTCTGAGCGCTTTGGCTCAATGTAAGGTATAGGGAAATCGCAAAGCGCTTGAAAAAGTGCTTTGTATAGTGATTTCCCGAGCGCTTTTATGAATAAATACAATGGGCTTGATTCACAAAGCGGTGATAACTCAGTTATCACGCCTAAAAGACTTTAGGCGTGATAAGCGGTGCAAAGCTGAGTTATCACCGATTTGTGCTGCTCTTCGCGCGAAGCTCCCGCGCCCAAAGTTTTGCGCGCGTAGCGCACCGCGCTGCGCGCGCAAGGTCCCATAGGGCTCAATGGACGCTGCGCGCGCAGCGCGGTGCGCTACGCGCGCAAAACTTTGCGCGCGGGAGATCGCGCGAGTTTCTTCTTATCACTCCTAAACTTAGGAGTTTAGGCGTGATAAAGGGCTTTTCACAGGCGTGCAAACACTTTGCACCGCTTTGTGAATCAAGCCCATTGTATTTATTCATTTTCGGGTGAAAGAGTTCACTTCCTGACTCATGTCAGGAAGTGAAAAAACGAATCGCTCTGCAAAAGCGCTTAGAAAAGCGACTTTCTAAGCACAAAGTGCAGGGAAAATTGCTTTCAAAACTCTCAATAAATCGCTCAGCTCTTCCGATAGCACTGGCGATTTATAATGTGAAAAAGGCCTTATAGTAAAAAGTTCTACTAGCACAGGCGTCCGAGCCATTAGGCAGCTATAAATTTTCGCCTAAGGCGACAGGAAGAGGCAAGGGCGCTTCTGCACTGAGTAGTGAGAGAAGAAATGCCTCTCAGCTGACTCAGGTGTCAGTTTACACAGCAGCAGCGGGGCTGACTGGACTTCAGCTCAATGATTCAAAGAACCACAGTAATGAATGAGTCAGTGAGAGAAGGCACTCATCCTAGTCAGGGATCCGAGGAGTACAGCATCATCAGCTCCTGAGTCCAACTCCTGAGAATTCAGTCCCTCTCTCTCTGCTACTGCTAACTGCGTGGATGTAGAGACTGTGTAGCAGCCAGGCATTGACTTCCCCCCAGGCCGCCTTTCATTCATTGATTTAGGGTTGGTCCTGTGTCTGCTGTATTCAGGTTTGTTGATGTAAGGCAATGTAAAATACTAGGCTAGCTGATAAAAGTGCAATTAGAGGGCAGGCTAGCTGGTAAATATACACAGCATGATGTAGAACTCGTCTGGAGGGTCAGTGGGAAAAAATATGTCTGGTCTCTCTCCATTGTTATAATGACTGCATGTGCAGATAAGGTCTTAAACAGGTTGAAAAGTTTTGACAGTCCCTAGACTCCAGGAGGGCTGCTTGCTGACTTGTGTAAGAGATTGGCAGGGACAGCAGTCCTATTACCAGCAACTAGTCTCTGTGTAATGTGGGACTGCAATACAGATAAACTGCTCCATCTCAGGCTATTCTCAGTCTCACTCCACTCCTCCTATCTCTGTATGTGTATAGTGTATGTCTACTGTGTGCTGTGTACAGTGTGCTGTGTGTGTGTGTGTGTGTGTGTGTGTGTGTGTGTGTTGTGTGTGTTGTGTGTGTGTGTGTGTGTGTGTGTGTGTGTGTGTGTGTGTACTGTGCTGTGCGTGTCTAAAGTGTGTGTGTGTGTACTGTGTATAGTGTGTATGTTGTGTGCAGTGTGTGTACTGTGTGTGTGTGTGTGTGTATGTTGTGTGCAGTGTGTGTAGTGTGTGTGTGTGTATAGTGTGTGTACTGTGCTGTGCATGTCTAGTGTGTGTGTGTGTGTGTGTGTGTACTGTGTATAGTGTGTATGTTGTGTGCAGTGTGTGTACTGTGTGTGTGTGTGTGTATGTTGTGTGCAGTGTGTGTACTGTGTGTGTGTGTGTGTGTGTGTGTGTGTGTATAGTGTGTGTACTGTGCTGTGCATGTCTAGTGTGTGTGTGTGTGTGTGTGTGTGTGTGTACTGTGTATAGTGTGTATGTTGTGTGCAGTGTGTGTACTGTGTGTGTGTGTGTGTGTGTACACTGTGTGTGTGTGTGTATAGTGTGTGTGTGTGTACTGTGTGTGGTGTGTGTGAGTGCATGCCGCAATAAGTATATTTTATGGTGAAACGCTCTGCTGCATAACAACTATTTTCTGGTGAACCCATGCTGCAATAAGTACATTTTCTGGTGAAACGCTGCTGCATTATGATTTTCGGGGGTCTTGGGAGTGGGGTTCACCACAGGAGTGGTGTTCACCATGAGGGGTGCGGGGTATGGGACTGGGGGCAATCACGGGGGGTTTGCCACAGGATTTCTCGCCTGGAGTGACAAAATGGCTAGAGACGCCCCTGTCTACTAGAAATACCTCCCATCCCCACCCTGCAGCTGCTGTCCCTCTACTCACTCCCATTTACTTACACTGGAACCATGTTGTTGTTATTCAGTTGCTATTCAGCCGAGTCTGACTCGTTGCAACCCCATGGACCACAGCATGCCAGGCCCCTCTATGCTCTACTGCCTCTCAAAGCTTGTCCAAGATCTTTCCAATGAGAAATCTTTTCCTTTTCTCAAATGATTCATCAGGGGCTCTGTATGGCATATATTGTGGTGACCCCCCCCCCTCCCCAGTGTGATATCAGCAACAGGGTGCTGATATCACACTGTGGGAGTCTTGTTGCATTGTGGGAAATGACAGCTGTTTCCAATTGCCAAAAATGCATTATCTCTTTCCACAGACATCACCTGCCAGCAGTAAAGATGTCATCATGTGATAAATGTCAGAATGTAAATCATTGAAAGGAAAGATGTTACAATGGCAAACATTGACTAAATCACTTATAAATAGTTACTGTAACAATCAAGCACTTTTTTTCATTACGTTATTTTCACTGGAGTTCCTTTTTAAGCTTGCTTTACTAATCAGGAGCAAATTGTGCCTGATTGAATGGTATGTTAGTACTTGTAAGAGCCAGTTTGGAGAAGAGGCCACCTTTACGTTGCTGCTCGGAGAGCTGAGCTGCCCCTCTGCAGATTCTTCTATGGGGCCCAGTTATAGTTATGTCTCTGCTTCCACTTTCTCACGTCTGCACAAAGTGGAAACACACATTAATGTAAAAAGAGATGAAAGTTTTGCTCTGCTGTTTATAAGCTGGAAACAAAAGTACAAGCAAGAGGTGAAAATGAGTGGCGGGTAATATCAAATCCTCAGTGGATTATCTCCACATAAAACACAGATATGATTTCAATGGGGAGATGTTAAATTTCATTGTAATTTGCTTTAATCTTTTTGCGCCCTGTGTTCTTGTGTTACTGTAATGTATTTCTGAGTATCCATACCAGACATCTCACTCAGTGCTCAGTCTGAGGTTTTTAATCTCATGCCCTAGTGAATTCTAGATATGTTCAGGCTTGGTTGCTTTATACATTATACAAAGTCACTTGCTGGATCAGTGGCTACTAAGGTGCTCAACAGTACTGAGCAGTCTCCCTCTGAGTTCTTACTTAGTAGCCATCCGTATAGGCATTTCTTTCCATTGGCAAACCACACTTGGGCTGTTTCCAATAACAGAGGGGTTAATACAGAGCCAGGAAAGGCAACCACTGGATGAAGAAACCATCTGTGAAAGCAGAGCCGCAGACAAACCACACAGAGGTCTGAGCAGCCACAAAAATGCAACAGGCCCAGCGTTTGGCTCTGAACCTACTCGAGCAGCCGAGCAAGCATTAAACAACCTGGATGATCATTTTGGACAGGAGACATGTATTGAAACTGCTTTGTACTCTGTCACCACAACACTCTGACATGTCCAGGACCTGTACATGAATATTATTTATTACTGACTATTGCTAAGCAGTGGTGTCATTATAAATACAAAGTGAAAAGGCTCTAACGTCTCATGTCTACATAGCTGTAGCCAACCTATATTGAGTATTATTTATTGACTGCAGCAGAAGTGATGTGATATCAATGTCACCTGGCTGTAGTGCAGCCTCATCTCCACTGAGGTGATTTGCCATTGTTCTGGGGTCACACAACAGGCACGCTGATGTGGCCAAGATGTGGGGTATATGCATTGTAGTGAGAGTCTCAAAAACAATAATACTGTAGTATTTCATTTGGGTGACACCCTTCTGCTGAAACTGATGTGTATCCTGATAAATAGTGCTATGGTGTCATCCTTGTGAGTCCTGGCAGATGACATCCCTGTAGCTAAGCCACGGATGTTTGCTTAGAGAGCAAGGCATCCCTGGGGTGTGGAGCCATCTCTGTTCTTTCTTTCTCTTTTTCTACGCTTTTCCTTTCCTACTTTGCACTATACTCTTGCTTATCTTCTTATTCATTATGGGTGTGATGAAACTTATGAGATAATGAATTGTTTGTGTAGTATGGGTAATAAATAGAACATTAGTAGCAAAGAAAAGACTCTCATATTTTTATTTTCAGTTACATAGTTTTATTTATGGTGGTGAGGTGTAGAGAAAAAAAAAATAGAAAATTACAAGTTTTGAGAGCTGTACAGGAGAGATATAGGATTCTGTGGCTGTGTGCTATCACTTGGCTGCCAGTAAATAAGTGGGGATTTAAAACACCAGCAGGAATGTGAAATATAACCATAAATGGTCAGATTGAACACATCTACAATACTGTTTATTTGAGACCATCCCTTATAGAAGACCCAAACAGCTGAGCTGTAGGTTTGGGTACTTATTCACAGAATGGGGGGAAGGGGGTTCCCCACATTTTAGGAATGAGTAACTTATTGGGTATATTCTCTAAACTGTGGTAATCATAATAATGTAATCATAGTAATGTTATCATAATAATAATAGTTTTACGCAAAATTAGTAGAGCGTCATGTATTGCATGTAATATATTGCATTCTGGTCTACTCATCGTGAGACAAGAGTTTACGCACGTTATTCTGATTACCACAGTTTAACGAATGTACCTCTTAGGCGCTCACAAAGTATGTCAAAAAATTGCTTAATCTACATATACGATACATAATCAGTTTAAAGACACAGCATAGAAAGCTGGCAACTAGTAGGAGTAGGAGTAGGCTGTAGATGCACTCCCTAGAAAATTATTTCTGTGCTGTCACAACTTTCAATGCCTTGGTCAGTGAATATTTGCATTCCAGGAAAATTTTCCACTCATCCTCTTTGGTTAAAAAGAGGCACTCGGAGCTTGGCTTTGTTGGTGGTTTGGCCTGAGGAAGTGGATGAGAACCTGTGAAACATGTTGCCAGTGTGTTTAAAGCGGTATCGTCACCATAAAAATCAAATTTTAACAGCAACTGGTCTGAGTGTATTAAGTGATAAAGATGGTAATCCTGCATTCAAAACTTTTAAAACTTTTTCTGCTGTTATGATTTGGAGTTATCACATACTTAAGGAACACTGGACCTTTAGTAGTCGTGCCCAAGAATTGCATGCTGGGGGTTCTTTTTATCTATAATCTATTCCTCCTCTTTCCTTTATTTCCCTGCCAGCTTCTTATCTGAAACCTAATCCCCTACTCGCTTGTGTTTACAAGCAAGGCTGAGGTGAATCAGCGATTGGAGAAGACAAGAAAAAAGTAAAGGGCAGAAATTACATCACGAATTAGCCTTAACTATGGGCAAAAGACATGGCACCCACCAGGAACAAAATTCTCGTCATTTACTATATAACATTCACTGAAATCAAAACGTGGACAGTATAATACATGTGTTATGTAAGTAGATCAAGTATTTATCTACTTATATATGTGTTTTTTTCCCTGGCATAATATGGCTGATCCTACTGCTTTAAGAAATCTTCTCAATATTTACCTTATGTCATCGCTAGAGGTAAACCACCTATTTCTTTCTAATTTTATGTTTTGAACATAATTTTATCTACATTCGGTGCCTCTTACCCCCCCTTGTGTCTTTGGTTAAAAAGCTGATGTCATTCCCTGTTTGTCCGCCACACCTCTTCCAAATCTGTCAGATTGTGATGGTCCTGTCTCTCTATGGACTCCAGTGCTTACACACTCTAGATCTTCTCAAGAAGGTGCCATTCTCCAACTACGTCAGGCTCTCACTTGTAAGAGTAAACTTTTTATGAGATATGGGCTCATTGTCTGTTAAGTATCTACAACGTTACATCCAGTCCAGCAGTGTGTATGTTTCCACTGACATCAGTTTCTTGCATCAAGAATAAACTGATATTTGAAGGGAGGGGTTGTGAAAGCTAAAGCTTACATACATAGGCTGTTTTACAATTCTCTTCATTTGTCAGCTACTGTATAATGTAAATATTGGGGGGCTGGAAAACCCCAGCATTAGGTAATGATATTTAAGGTGCTGCAATAATCGTTTAGTGGGCTATGTAAAGGATATCCAAGGTGATACTTACCTGGAGATCAGTGGCGTAGCTATGGAGCTCGGGGCCCCGGTGCGAGTTTTACATTGGGCCCCCCAAGCACTCTATACGTAACAATTGATACGGCGCACCAAAACTTGCCAAGGTAAGCTACAGTATTAGAGGTGCAAGAAGGGGATGGGGAACAGTTTGTTAATGATTACTACCATTCAAAGCATCTAAAGAAGTAGTTATTACCACCTCAGTACCAATAAACAGCTTATACTTTGGTTTAGTAAGGGCCCCATGGGGCCCCTCTGGCCCAAGGGCCTCGATGCGGTCGCTACCTCTGCAACCCCTATTGCTACGCCCCTGCTGGAGATTCTTCCAGTCCCTAAAGGGCACATGTGTCCCTCGCTGCAGCTCCGGTCTTCTCCCGGGCACCCCCTGGCAGCTTCTGAAGTATCGCTGACCCCCAATGTGATAGCCCCGTGTGTGACACACCCACATCATTGGAAGTGTGGGTGGGCTTTCGCATAGGGCGGACGCTACCCGCATATGCATAAAGGACACCGACCCATCAGGGGTTGGCGATACTTCAGAGGCTACCAGCAGGACCCGGGAGAAAACTGGCGCTGTGGTGAGGGACTTATGTGACCTTTAGGGGCTGGAAGAAGCCTCAGGTAAGTAAATCTAGATTTAATGTATTTCCTTGCATATCCTTTAATGACATGTTGTTTTGGATACAATGCATCTGTAGGCTGTATATGGCTCCTGTTGCATGACACTAATTTGCCAGTTTTCTCTAGTAGGCATTTTAACTGATCATATACTATATATGTAGCTAAAGCAAATATTTTATATGCTTTCTAAGCTACTTATTTACTTGGGAAGAAAGGCCTTAACCACTTCCCGACCGCCCCCAGCCGATGGGCGGCGGCAAAGTCCGGGCCCAAACGACCGCAATACGCCCATCGGCGGGGGCGGCTGCGGGAGTGGCTATGCGGCGATCGCTTCATTCGTGACGCGATCAGCCGCCGGGGACTGGCTCCGCCCACCGTTCGCTGTAACCCGCCGGCCGTTCGGAAGCGCCGGCAGGTTACTAGCACCCGGATCGCCGCTGAAACATTGTATAATAGGCTTTGTAATGTATACAAAGCCTATTATACTGGCTGCCTCCTGCCCTGGTGGTCCCAGTGTCCGAGGGACCACCAGAGCAGGCTGCAGCCACCCTAGTCTGCACCCAAGCACACTTATTTCCCCCCCCCTGCCCCCTGATTGCCCACAGCACCCCTCAGACCCCCCCTGCCCACCCCCCAGACCACTGTTTGCACCCAGTCACCCCCCTAATCACCCATCAATCACTCCCTGTCACTATCTGTCAACGCTATTTTTTTTTATCCCCCCCCTGCCCACTGCCCCCTCCTGATCACCCCCCCCCACCCCTCAGATTCTCCCCAGACCCCCCCCCCCTTGTACTGTATGCATCTATCCCCCTGATCACCTGTCAATCACCTGTCAATCACCCGTCAATCACCCCCTGTCACTGCCACCCGTCAATCAGCCCCTAACCTGCCCTTTGCGGGCAATCTGATCACCCACCCACACCAATAGATCGCCCGCAGGTCCGACATCAGATCACCTCCCAAGTGCAGTGTTTACATCTCTTCTCTCCTCTAAACACCCACTAATTACCCATCAATCACCCATCAATCACCCCCTATCACCACCTGTCACTGTTACCCATCAGATTAGACCCTAATCTGCCCCTTGCGGGCACCCAATCACCCGCCCACATGCTCAGATTGCCCTCAGACCCCCCCTTATCAATTCGCCAGTGCAATATTTACATCTGTTATTCCCTGTAATAACCCACTGATCACCTGTCAATCACCCATCAATCACCCCCTGTCACTGCCACCCATCAATCACCCCCTGTCACTACCACCCATCAATCACCCCCTGTCACTGCCACCCATCAATCAGCCCCTAACCTGCCCCTTGCGGGCAATCTGATCACCCACCCACACCAATAGATCGCCCGCAGGTCCGACATCAGATCACCTCCCAAGTGCAGTGTTTACATCTCTTCTCTCCTCTAAACACCCACTAATTACCCATCAATCACCCCCTATCACCACCTGTCACTGTTACCCATCAGATTAGACCCTAATCTGCCCCTTGCGGGCACCCAATCACCCGCCCACACGCTCAGATTGCCCTCAGACCCCCCCTTATCAATTCGCCAGTGCAATATTTACATCTGTTATTCCCTGTAATAACCCACTGATCACCTGTCAATCACCCATCAATCACCCCCTGTCACTGCCACCCATCAATCACCCCCTGTCACTGCCACCCATCAATCAGCCCCTAACCTGCCCCTTGCGGGCAATCTGATCACCCACCCACACCAATAGATCGCCCGCAGGTCCGACATCAGATCACCTCCCAAGTGCAGTGTTTACATCTCTTCTCTCCTCTAAACACCCACTAATTACCCATCAATCACCCATCAATCACCCCCTATCACCACCTGTCACTGTTACCCATCAGATTAGACCCTAATCTGCCCCATGCGGGCACCCAATCACCCGCCCACACGCTCAGATTGCCCTCAGATCCCCCCTTATCAATTCGCCAGTGCAATATTTACATCTGTTATTCCCTGTAATAACCCACTGATCACCTGTCAATCACCCATCAATCACCCCCTGTCACTGCCACCCATCAATCACCCCCTGTCACTGCCACCCATCAATCAGCCCCTAACCTGCCCCTTGCGGGCAATCTGATCACCCACCCACACCAATAGATCGCCCGCAGGTCCGACATCAGATCACCTCCCAAGTGCAGTGTTTACATCTCTTCTCTCCTCTAAACACCCACTAATTACCCATCAATCACCCCCTATCACCACCTGTCACTGTTACCCATCAGATTAGACCCTAATCTGCCCCTTGCGGGCACCCAATCACCCGCCCACACCTTAGAACGCCCTCATGGCCAAGCCCTGATCACCTCGCCAGTGCATTGCTTGCATCTATTTCCCCCCTCTAATCACACCTTGAGACACCCATCAATCACCTCCTGTCACCCCCTAGCACACCTACCCATCAGATCAGGCCCTAATTTGCCCGGTGTGGGCTCCTGATCACTCGGCCAAACCCTCAGATCCCCCTCAGACCCCCTTCCGATCACCTCCCCAGTGCATTGATTGCATCTATTTTCCCCTCTAACCGCCCCCTGAGACACCCATCAATCACCTCCTGTCACCCCCCTAGCACTCCTATCCATCAGATCAGGCCCAATACATCCTGTCATCTAAGAGGCCACCCTGCTTATGACCGGTTCCACAAAGTTTGCCCCCTCATAGACCACCTGTCATCAAAATTTGCAGATGCTTATACCCCTGAACAATCATTTTGAGAAATTTGGTTTCCAGACTACTCACAGTTTTGGGCCCGTAAAATGCCAGGGCAGTATAGGAACCCCACAAGTGACCCCATTTTAGAAAGAAGACACCCCAAGGTATTCTGTTAGGTGTATGATGAGTTCATAGAAGATTTTATTTTTTGTCAAAAGTTAGCGGAAATTGGATTTTTATTGTTTTTTTCACAAAGTGTCATTTTTCACTAACTTGTGACAAAAAATAAAATCTTCTATGAACTCACCATACCCCTAACGGAATACCTTGGGGTGTCTTCTTTCTAAAATGGGGTCACTTGTGGGGTTCCTATACTGCCCTGGCATTTTAGGGGCCCTAAACCGTGAGGAGTAGTCTAGAAAACAAATGCCTCAAAATGACCTGTGAATAGGACGTTGGGCCCCTTAGCGCACCTAGGCTGCAAAAAAGTGTCACACATGTGGTATCGCCATACTCAGGAGAAGTAGTATAATGTGTTTTGTGGTGTATTTTTACACATACCCATGCTGGGTGGGAGAAATCTCTCTATAAATAGACAATTGTGTGTAAAAAAAAGTAAAAAATGTGTCATTTACAGAGATATTTCTCCCACCCAGCATGGGTATGTGTAAAAATACACCCCAAAACACATTATACTACTTCTCCTGAGTACGGCAATACCACATGTGTGGCACTTTTTTGCAGCCTAACTGCGCTAAGGGGCCCAAAGTCCAATGAGCATCTTTAGGCTTTACAGGGGTGCTTACAATTAGGCACCCCCCAAAATGCCAGGACAGTGAACACACCCCACAAATTACCCCATTTTGGAAAGTAGACACTTCAAGGTATTCAGAGAGGAGCATAGTGAGTCCGTGGCAGATTTCATTTTTTTTTTGTCGCAAGTTAGAAGAAATGGAAACTTTTTTTTTTGTCACAAAGTGTCATTTTCTGCTAACTTGTGACAAAAAATAAAATCTTCTATGAACTCACCATGCCTCTCACTGAATACTTTGGGATGTCTTCTTTCCAAAATGGGGTCATTTGGGGGGTATTTGTACTATCCTGGAATTTTAGCCCCTCATGAAACCTGACAGGTGCGCAGAAAAGTCAGAGATGCTTGAAAATGGGAAAATTCACTTTTGGCACCATAGTTTGTAAACGCTATAACTTTTACCCAAACCAATAAATATACACTGAATGGTTTTTTTTTTATCAAAGACATGTAGCAGAATAACTTTCGTGCTCAAATGTATAGGGAATTTTACTTTATTTGAAAAATGTCAGCACAGAAAGTTAAAAAAGTCATTTTTTTGACAAAATTCATGTCTTTTTTGATGAATATAATAAAAAGTAAAACTCGCAGCGGCAATCAAATAGCACCGAAAGAAAGCTGTATTAGTGACAAGAAAAGGAGGTAAAATTCATTTAGGTGGTAGGTTGTATAAGCGAGCAATAAACCGTGAACGCTGCAGTGGTCTGAATGGAGAAAAAGGCTCTGGTCCTTAAGGGGCGAAAAGACTGTGGTCCTCAAGTGGTTAAAGGGTACTTGAGGTGATGTGATATGAGATTGACATGTGTCTGTACAGTGCCAAGCACACAAATAACTATGCTGTGTTCCTTTTCTTCTTTTTCTGCCTGAAAGAGTTGGGACCTAGTTGGACTATAGAATTTCCATACAGAGAATAGCTTCTAGGACACTAAAATACTGTATCAGTCATTTCAGACAATACAACATAAAGATACTTTTTTTAGCTGATACACAGAATATAAAACTGCGGTATTGTAATAAAAAAGTCATTTTTAGGAGTAGGTTGATAGATACGCTTGTTTATCTCATCAGTTATTTTGAGTTTCCCTTAGCAGCTATGGCAACCTGATACATCAAGAAGGCAGAAATGCTTGAAATGACATGGAGGTATGGTATATGTAGACCCACTCATCTCTGTGAACCCCCCATGAGACAGAGGAAATGCAGTTATATGCTATTAGTGACAACTATGGTGCCTAGATAGGATACCAGCCTTGGAACTCTGGGCTTATTAACCTGAAGACTCTAATAATAGCAAGTGAGGAAGTCACAAAGCCTCAGAGGAACTATGAATGTAATGCTGTCTGATCAACTCAACACTAAAGCTGTCTGTAATGATGTCAGAGATCATGTATACTGTTACCAAACACCAAGCTACATGACACTCCATCTTCAGAAATAATCTCTACCAGATCCTGTTAATAAGTATACAAGAGGGAGAGTGGCTGCACTAAATCAATTGTAGAAATGTACTTGGTCTGGTATGATGTGCCAGCAGGAAATTAGGTGACAATTTCTATTACTGGCTGTCTGCACTAAGGCCCAATGGGAGGAGGACTTCTAGGTGTCAGAATAGATTCATGTACTTTTATCCGCTGTAATATTACATGAGTTTTGGCAGGAGCTCCCCCCCCCCTCTCACCCCCAAACACAGAGCATTCACTTTCTTGCAAAGTAATAACATCTAAAAATACTTTTTAAAGGGTAACTATTGTAAAGATTTTGAAATTCTGAACAGTTATTATCCTTCATGTACAAACTGTAGAAAAAAATAATTCCTATACTTTGTGGAAAAATATCTCTCAGAAATACCACTTTTCAGTATTTAAAAATAAAAAGCCTCATCTCTCTGCAGGGCTGCCGACAGGGTCAGGGTCCTTTTCTTCACTTGGTCTCTCCTGCCTCTTCAATCATCACTGCATTGCAGTAAAAACAGACAAGCAGCTTTGAACAGCAAACTAACAGCTGTAATAAATCTTATCTGGTGAAAGGCAGGGATGATGCAAATATTTACAAATTCATGTAGGATTATGTAAATCTGTATGCAAATATATGCATCTTAAAAAAGGACCAATCCACTCCCACCAAGGTTTGAATTGATTGGTCCATTTGCAAGTCTATGGAACATTTGAATGTATGGTGTTTTATGGTAATTTCATAGTTGATGAAAGGGAATTTCTACTATGAAGGAATTTTTCCCTAGAAGAATTGCTCATCACATTATCATCTCTATTGTTATTTTATTTTTATCATTGTTCTACAACTTTAAAGGTACCCATACATTTATTGATTTGCAGCAGATTCGACCATCAGATAGATTACTGTCTGATGCCTGTCAGGTCGAATCTGACAGGAATCTATCTGATGTGTGCCACACACTAGGAACAGATTTCCAATAGATTTCAGAAGGAAATCTATTGAAAATCGATAAAAATGCAGTGTTGCACTATTCGATCCAATGCAACACTATGGGCAATCGATCTGCTGCCAGCAACCAATTGACCTAGACTTTCCAACCGGACCGATCAAGTAAATCGATTGATCGGTTGATTGATCATGCTTCCTGCTGCAGAAATTTGTAGCCGATTCAATTTAAGCGGTTGAATCGGCTGTATATCGATGGCAGAAATTGACCAGTGTATGGGTACCTTAAAGTGGATCCGAGATGAACTTTTACTCATTGCATAATTGTGTTCCTTTCCTATAGTTTATAGGGCATTCCTCAAGCCAAATACTTTTTTGTTTTAATACTCTTATTCCCTATAAACTAAATAAACCTTGCCCACAGTTCTGAGAGAGCCTTGGCAGTAGCAAGGGCTCATGGGAGCTCAGTCTGGGCAGGAGGAGGGAGAGGTATTTCTAGCCAGAGATTTCAGAGGCAGAGGGAAGGAGGGAGGAGGGGGGGATTAGGTTTTTTCAGTCTGAGTGCTGATGGTGCAGATAAGCCTGCCTCTGTGTAATGTTTACAAACAACATGGCTGCTGTCATTGTATCACAGGAAGAAATAATCATATTCTATTAAAGCAGTATGCAGACAGATTTGCTGTTTAAACCATCTAAACTGTACATAAGATATATAGACAAGTTACTTGTTATAGTTAGTTTTTCATCTCGGATCCGCTTTAAGGCACTGACATCTTCTCCAGCACTTCACATACCCGGAGAAGAGCTCTCAATCTAATCCTTAAAATAGTTTAAAGTTCCTAAATTTGAAAAGAGACATTCACCTAGGAGAAATTCTTTCTTTAAGAAGTCACATTTTGGGTGATTTATGGCTAATATTTAAAAGAAATGGCAATAAACCAACCTAAATCCTATTTCCTCATAGACATCAGTGAATTTTGGTCAAAACTGTTGAACGTTGAATTGTGACTTGAATTATGAAATCATCTTTGTAGCCTAAGAGTTTAATTTTGACACATCTGCCCATCTCAACTTTACACTTTGACAAGAGGTTTTCAGCCTTTAGTAATCTCAGCAGACCAGACATCATTAAAGTAGTGAACTCTACACTCTTTACAGGTGCTACCATATATTTATGCCTGCATAAGAATAATATATTACTGACGGTCAATTGCAGGGGAAAATGTTTTACGGGCTTTTTTTTTTATTTTAACAGACTTTACAGACACCATTAATTAAACTGTATTTTTACAGACTGTCCATACCTTCTGGTATGCTGGCAGTCATATGTATGCCTCATTATACTCAGTTCCACTTATACCGCAAGCTCTTAACCCTTCTTATACAGCTTAGGAGTTTTCTTAGTGGGAATATCCCTAACTGTGCTTCTACATTTAATCCATGCTGGATTTGCCTTATCCATGTCTACAAGCTGTATATATTAGTGCTAACATAATTAATGAGACAAGGGATAGTTACAAAGTAATAATAATAAGATTAAAACAAAAAGTAGTAACTAAAATGTATTTTTGAGCACATACGAGGTGTATAAAAACTGTCTCTGAGGGCCCTTTTCCACTAGAGCGATTGTGATTGCTGAATCGCAAAATCGCAAATCGCTAGTGATTTTTAAATCGCTAGGGTTGTTACTTTATCATAGAAAGCATGAGAAGTATTTTCCACTACAGTGATTCGATTTGGAAATCGCTAATCGCAAATCGCAATCGCTTGCTGGAGCGATTTTTACAATGATAATACAATGCAAATGAAAATCGCAAATCGCAATCGCATAACAGAATTAATGAAAAATCGCAATCGCAATCACTGGCGTTTGTGATTTGTGATTGCGATTGCTAGTGGAAAAGGACCCTTAGGCTTCAACCCAATATAAGTCAACACTTGTACTTGGTCCTGACTCACTGGCTCAGAGCCCCTGCTAAACTTTTTAAAGGGACTCCGAGCAGTGCAGAAACTATGGAAAGATGCACATCATTTTAAAGCTCTCTTTCTCCTCTTTCCAATGATATATAAACCGCCACCCTACGCCTTTTAGTTTTCGCTATTTTCGCGATTGAAATTGCCGCGGCCGCGATTTCGATTGCGAAAATAGAGAAAACTAAAAGGCGTAGGGCAAAGATGTAGGTGTCGTCAGAAAGAGGAGAAAGAGAGCTTTAAAATGATATCCATCAAGCCATAGTTATATTGTATTACACAGGGCGACTTTTTGTCAAAGTCAGCAGCTGCATTCAGCAGAATGGAGCTGCTGACACTGGGGAAAGTGTCGTCCTGTGTAATACAATATAACTATGGCTTGATGGATATCATTTTAAAGCTCTCTTTCTCCTCTTTCTGACGACACCTAAATCGTTGCCCTACACCTTTTAGTTTTCTCTATTTTCGCGATCGAAATCACGGTCGCGGCAATTCCAAACGCGAAAATAGCGAAAACTAAAAGACGTAGGGTGGTGGTTTATATATCATTGGAAAGAGGAGAAAGAGAGCTTTAAAATGATATGCATCTTTCCATAGTTTCTGCACTGCTCGGAGTCCCTTTAACCATTGGCTCAATCATTTTCATTTGGCTTCAAAAATCTATTTATCAGTCTAATTCTGTCTTGAGGTTTCCAATCCTCTTTTTTCATTTTTAATCCTTGAGCACCATGAACTTTCTTAAAATAATTGTGCCAAAAATGTGAAGTACTAGGATTGCTTTTTTAACTGAAATATATATGCTCTAATCACACCCATTTGACTAGTTATTTATCAAAGCTTAGAATAGCATGCTTGAATCTGCGGTATCTCATAACTATTATTATTATAGTCTTCCATCATAAATATTCAACAGGTAAATAACTGCCAACATTTCTGGGCAAATTCCCAGGTCAAAATCAAGTCTTACGTTTCATGAGAGACTTCTACCATTCCCGTTTCATACAGCTTCTGTCTGTAGGTAGCTATCAAGCTATCTGTGTTTATCTATAACAAGTTTATGGCTGTTTATCATGTAAAATTGGCTGGATGTCTCATTTGCCAACATACTTCTGCTAGCCAGGTGTAAGTGTTCCAAGCAAATACTTTCACTGTCTTATGGCACTTACTGGTAAGTTTGGCAGCACATGTGCACTGGAGTTTTCTGCCAAACGCACAATTTTAAAAGTCAGATCAGCACATTGGGACAGCACCTGAACAGAAAAGTACACATCTTTTAGTTATGTTGTGTTATTTCTGTTGCTGAGCCCAATACAGCTCCATAATTTAATTTTAGGCCTTGTCTATGCCACCTGGCCTAACATTTTTCTGTGTTATAATTCCAGGCAAGACCCAACGGGTCCAACCATGGCAAAAAAAAAAAACCCTTACAAGGCTTGGACCAATTAACCTTTAAAGTGAACTTGAGGTGAAAGTGATATGGAGAATGCTATATTCCTTTCCTTTTAAGCAACACCAATTGCCTGGCTGTCCTGTTGAGCCTCTGTTTCTAATACTTTCAGCCATATACCCTGAACAAGCATATGCAGATCAGGTGTTTTTGACAATATTGTCAGAACTGACAAGATTAGCTACATGCTTGTTTCTGGTGTGATTCAGACACTACTGCAGCCAAATACATCAGTAGGGCTGCTAGTCAACTGGTATTGTTTAAAAAGAAATAAATATGGCAGCCTCCATATCACTCTCACCTTGGGTTTGCTTTAAAGGATACCCAAAGTGACATGATGAGATATCAGGTACGTAAGTGGCTGACTCAGTCCTGACTCAGACAGGAAGTGACTACAGTGTGATCCTCACTGATAAGAAATTCCCCTTTTTATCTCTTTCTTGCTCTCAGAAGCCATTTTCTGCTAAGAAAGTGTTTTATAGTTGGAATTTCTTATCAGTAAGGGTCACACTGTAGCCACTTCCTGTCAGGACTGAGCCACTTACATGCCTGATATTTAACTCTTTTAGGCAGAGAAAGAAAAAAAAGAACACAGCAGAGTTATTTGTGTGCTAGGCACTGTACATACACATGTCTATCTCATCATGTCACATGTCACTTCGGGTATTCTTTAATGGTTAAAAGTTCCTTCCCAGCTAAAGGTAGTAGTCAGATAAAATGTGTCAGGCACATGCGATACCTAGAGGGATTTGTGGGCAAGTCCTGGACCTCTCACCTCCAGGGAACTCACCCCCACCACCTCTAAACGGAATGCTAACTGCAACAAACACAATTGCTAACTCCCAGCTAGAGCAATCTCCTGCCTTTATCTGGTCAGCAGACGCCAGTCAGCCAATCAGGTGTACTGTTCTACACCCTTTGCCTGCTGTACCAAATCTAGCAGAAATTGCATTAATTAGCATTCAGGTGGGAGGCTTTGGTTGGATGCAATCGTAGATTGCATTGTTTTACAGTGACATCCCTGTGATTTTAACCACTTTCCCCACCACTACAGTATATCTACGTCAGCTGTGGTACCCTCCAAGCCACAGCCACGTAGATATACTGACCTGCTTTAAGCCCTTTTATGCAGGAACAGGTGCGCTTCAGAGCGCACCCCCCGGCACTGTCGGTTGCCTTACTAATTGGCAAAAGGGAACATGTTCCCTTGTAGCCAATTAGTGACCCCCCCCCCCCTCGGATGAACGATCACCGCTGTAGCAAACAGCGTGATCCTTCATCTCCCCCTCCTCCGTGCACAGATAGCTAAAAAAATGTAAATAAAGCTGCCTCTCTCACCTTTTCTAGTTCCAGTGATGAGCCTGCAGCCCGAGCATCCGATCCCAGCTCTGAACTCAGCCACGTATTGCCGGTAACCCAGGTCCCAGCTTGATGACGTCATCAAGCTGGGAACCGGGTTACCGGCAATACGCGACTGAGTTCAGAGCTGGGACCGGATGCTCGGGCTGCAGCCTCATCGCTGGAACGAGGTAAGGTTAGAGAGGCAGCTTTATTTACATGTTTTTGGCATCTGTGCACGGAGGGGCTGCCTGATGGGGGGGGAGAAGGGGACATACATCTGGCTATCCACACTGGGGGGGTGCAAAACAACTGCCAGGCATCTGGGTAACTGGGGGGATGACATCTGACAATGGGGGATCATTTGGTTACCTGGGGGGGGGGGTAACCTAATACTGGGGGCACATCTGGCTATAATTGGTGGGGGGGGGGCAATTCCGGGGGCACATATGGCTTTAATGGGGGAAATTTTATCCTGTGGACACATCTGCCTATAATGAGGGGTGCCAATCCTGGGGGCGTTACTGTCTCTCTGTACTGGGGGGTGGTAGATACAAGGGACACATCTGACTATACGGGGGGTGCTGATATTGAGGGCACATCTGGCTAAACTGGGAAGGTTGGGCTGATACTCGGGGCACATCGGACTATATTAGGGGGGGCATTAACTGGTGGAATGGTTTTATCACTGTGGCACTTTTTATTTTTAAACTGGAATTGTTAAAAACTGAGAAATAATGCATTTTTTTTATTTTTGTTCCATTTTTTCAATTAAAATGCCTATAAAACAAAATTGTTTTTGGGACTAAATACCCCCCATTGAAAGCCTGATTTGTCTTGAAAAAAAACAATATATAGATCATTTAGGTGTAGTGAGTAGGGATAAAGTTATTAGTGATTGAATAGGGACACCACTAAAGCGTCAAAACTGCTCTGGTCAATAAGGGGAAAACAAGGTCTGGATGCGAAGTGGTTAAATTTCTTTTTTGCAGCTTCCAGGATGTGGTTGACAGGTGAGTGGTTAGGGAGGGGACCGTGCGGGAGATGTGCCTACATGGGGCGTCCCTGTAAAACCAAAGCCTTCCACCTGAATGCTAATTTATGCAATTTTTGCTAGATTTGGTACAGCAGGCAAAGGGTGTAGAACAGTACACCTGATTGGCTGACTGGCAGGCGCGGAGCTAGGGGGGGTCGGGGTAGGACAAGTGCCCCGGGGCGCCTGGTCCCCAAGGGCGCCCTCCGCCTGGCTGAGCTGCGGGGTTTTTTTTTTTTTTTTTTTTCCGGCGGGTGAGGGGAGCAGCGCAGAGAAGAGGGAGAGCTGTGCGGACGGTGGGGAAGGGGGGCCATATCCCCCCTCCTTCCCTCACCTTAGGTGCTCTCTCCCTCCCTCGCTGTCCCCTCCAATGTCCGGGTGGCTGGGCTGGCAGCGGCGGGCGGAACTCACCTCCGTCTCGCTCCAGCGCCGGGCGGAAGTTCGGGTGCGCAGCCGCTGCTCTGGTCTGGACCAGACCAGAGTAGTGGCAGATCCATCCGGCGCTGCGACGAGACGGAGGTAAGTTCCGCCCGCCGCTGCCAGCCACCCGGACATTGGAGGGGACAGCGAGGAAGGGAGAGCAGCTCTTCTCTGCGCTGCTCCCCTCCTGCTGGGGAGGGGGACACCAGACCTGGCTACCTACTCTGGGCACATATACCCCTGCCTACATATACTGGACTTATATCCCTGGCTACCTACTCTGGGCACATATACCCCTGGCTACCTACTCTGGGCACATATACCCCTGGCTACCTACTCTGGGCACATATACCCCTGGCTACCTACTCTGGGCACATATACTCCTGGCTACCTACTCTGGGCACATATACCCCTGGCTACCTACTCTGGGCACATATACCCCTGGCTACCTACTCTGGGCACATATACCCCTGGCTACCTACTCTGGGCACATTTACCCCTGCCTACATATACTGGGCATATACCCCTGGCTACCTACTCTGGGCACATATACCCCTGGCTACCTACTCTGGGCACATATACCCCTGGCTACCTACTCTGGGCACATATACCCCTGGCTACCTACTCTTGGCACATATACCCCTGCCTACATATACTGGGCATATACCCCTGGCTACCTACTCTGGGCACATATACCCCTGGCTACCTACTCTGGGCACATATACCCCTGGCTACCTACTCTGGGCACATATACCCCTGGCTACCTACTCTGGGCACATATACCCCTGGCTACCTACTCTGGGCACATATACCCCTGGCTACCTACTCTGGGCACATATACCCCTGGCTACCTACTCTGGGCACATATACCCCTGGCTACCTACTCTGGGCATATACCCCTGGTTACCTACTCTGGGCACATATACCCCTGGCTACCTACTCTGGGCACATATACCCCTGGCTACCTACTCTGGGCACATATACCCCTGGCTACCTACTCTTGGCACATATACCCCTGCTTACATATACTGGGCATATACCCCTGGCTACCTACTCTGGGCACATATACCCCTGGCTACCTACTCTGGGCACATATACCCCTGGCTACCTACTCTGGGCACATATACCCCTGGCTACCTACTCTGGGCACATATACCCCTGGCTACCTACTCTGGGAATATATACCCCTGGCTACCTACTCTGGGCACATATTCCCCTGGCTACCTACTCTGGGCACATACCCCTGGCTACCTACTCTGGGCACATATACCCCTGCCTACATATACTGGGCATATACTCCTGGCTACCTACTCTGGGCACATATACCCCTGCCTACATATACTGGGCACATATAACCCTAACTACATATACTGGGTACATATACCCCTGGCTACATATACTGGGCATATATACCCCTGGCTACATATACTGGGCATATATACCCCTGGCTACATATACTGGGCACATATACCTCTGGCTACATATACTGGGGACACATACCCCTGCCTACATATACTGGGCACATATACCCCTGGCTACCTGTTCTGTGGACATCTCTACCCCTGGCTACCTGTTCTGGGGACATCTATACTGCTGGCCACCTATTCTGGGGACACCTATAGACCTGGGGCTACCTATTTTTGGGGAAGCACTGCTGTCAGATTGAGTGTATTTTGGGGAACTGCTGCCAGGTGAGAGGTGTCTACCATATTAAGGGGGCATTCTGCCTATTTATGTGAAATGCTGTCTATTTATGTGCCTCATGACTGCTGAATTTGTCTTGTTGGGGGCCTCATGGTTACTGAATTTGTCTTGTTGGGGGCCTCATGATTTGTTGGGGCCCTCAAGATCGCTGAATTTGTCTTGTTAGGGGCCTCATGATTGCTGAATTTGTCTTGTTAGGGGCCTCATGATTGCTGAATTTGTCTTGTTGGGGGCCTCAGGATTGCTAAATTTGTCTTGTTGGGGGCCTCATGATTGCTGAGTTGGTCATGTTGGGGGCCTCATGATTGCTGAGTTGGTCATGTTGGGGGCCTCATGATTGCTGAGTTGGTCATGTTGGGGGCCTCATGTTTACTCATGATTGCGGAATTTGTCTTGATGGGGGGCTCATGATTGCTGAATTTGTCTTGGAACATGCTGGAAGGTACATACTGAGGGAGGGTGGGTGAGCGTGAGCCTGCTAACCTCCATGTACATTTGAAGGGGTGTGACCAAATGTGGAGCACCCATAATCACGCTCACATTTGGTCACGACCCTTCACCTTAGGGGGCGCATTAATAGTCTTTGTCCCCGGGCGCTGAAAACCCTAGCTACGCCTCTGCTGACTGGTGTCTGCTGACCAGATAAAGGCAGGAGATTGCTCTAGCTGGGAGTTAGCAATTGTGTTTGTTGTATTACTATAGCACTGACACTTCTGCACCACTGTATAGAATACAGAGTTTCATAATATTTAGCTCCGTCCACATCCTGATGACTACTTTCCCATCAACCTTCCATAAAAAAAGTTGGTTGTATTTTTATTGGGGGGGGGGGGGGTGTCTGTAAATAATCAACACCGGGTGTCAAATTCCCTAGGTACGCCACTGTGCTGCTGCTTGGCATTACATACAGTTGTTTATCTGGTTATCAACTGGTACTCCCAAGTCCTTCTTCAAGTCGTTACCAGTGGCAAGCCACTTATCTTATGTGTTGCTCTACTATTGGCATGTCCAAGGTGCATGACCTTACATTCACCTACATTAAATTTCATCTGCCATATATCTGGCCATATTACCATGCTGTTCAGAGCCCGTTTTAAAATGTCACTATCCCGCTCAGTGTTTATTATTCTGCATAATTTTGTATCATCTGCAAGGATGGCAAAATTACTCTGTATTCCATCTGCCTGATCATAAATAGTTTGAAAAAGACTGAAACTAGTTCCGACCTCACTGCTAACAGTTTACAATTTTGAATATAACCCATACACTACTACTTTTTGCCTTCAGTCCCTTAAAGGGGAACTTCAGCCTAAACAAACATACTGTCATCAAGTTACATTAGTCATGTTAATTAGAATAGATAGGTAATATAATCTCTTAAATAGGTAATATAATCTTTTAAAAGAACAGGCAAATGTTTGTGATTCATGGGGGCTGCCATCTTTGTCATGGGGGCAGCCATCTTTTTGGTTTAAAGGAGGTGACAAGGAGCAGGAGACACAGTTCCAACTATCCTGTGTGCTGATCACCCCTCCCAGCTGCACACGCTAGGCTTCAAATGTCAAATTCAAAGTGTAAAAAAAAAAATTGCACCAAAACAGCAGAACGAGAAAAACAAAAATCAGAAATCCCATCATGCTTTGCACAGCATCAGGGGAAAAAAGCCCGGGCAGTTTTCTTCTGTGCAGCTAAAAATGAGGCTTGTATAAGAGAAACAAAGTTCTGCTGCTGTGAAACTGTTGAAGAAACACAAAGCTTTTTCAGTGCTGCTGAGTCGATTTTTAGTCCGGAGGTTCACTTTAACCAGTTCTCTATCTACAAACACACATTCTCCTAGTAGTCCCTGTATTCTCAGCTTTTGCACCCGGCTATTGTGCGGAACAGTGTCAAAAGCCTTTGCAAAGTCCAAGCACACTACTTCTATAGATTTCCCAAGATCTAAATGTGCATTCAAGACTTCATAAAAGCTGAGTATGTTGGTGAGAGAAGACCTGTCTGATGAACTGAAATTAGATTATTCTATGTTATAAAATCTTTTAAATTGTCTCTTAGAATACCTTCAAGCAGTTTACACACAGCTGATGTTGAGAATATGGGTATGGACAATGTTTTTGTCTGTCCTCATGGTAACTTAGATCTTAGGGCACTGCAGTGCATACCATCTTCATCTTGTGCTGGACATAAATGTGGCAGTTATTCAATTTTGAGTACAGTATTTTATCAAAATTAAATGATTTGTTGTCAAAACAAAATCACAACTCCTCCTCCATATAGGATTATTTTGTTGTTAAGCATGTATACTTGTGAAGTTGGATATGTTCACAACATATAACCTGCTGTTCTACCAAGCTTAACAAAGTCTGTTGCTTCTATTTGTATTTTTTCTTCTTTACTTTTTTGGGGGGGTAAATTCCACAAATTGACTGATATATTACAATCTGGTGAATTTTGGCAAGGAACAAGGCTTGAGTCAGGTTAGTGAGATGATATGCTGCTTGGGTTCCTGTTTTTACTGTATATTCCAGTTCACTCCCTGCGTGAGAAAATACTACCAACAGCAGTGCATTCCAGAACCTGGTAATTCCCTACATTTGTACTGTTGTCTTTTTTTATGAAGATTTCAATAAAAATATTGAAACAGAAAAAGTGGTCTTGCTAAAGATCTTATACATGATGCAGAATTTGCCCATTGCCCTCCCCAGCAACTCATTCAGATGCTGGCACAGATTATTTCAGATTTGTTTGGGGGAAAACTAGATGTAGAATAGCATTTAAGATTTGATTTCATGACAAAAGACAGCTGGTCTAGCTGCTGTAGATATGCAGATACTAAGTTATTAGTATACTTGACTGAAGAATTAATGTGCCTTGTAAGCAGGGCAGGTGATACCAAAGAGGGCAATTGCCTTAGGGCCCCTGTATCCATAGGGGCCCCCAACATGTGTTCACTACCACCCCACTAAATTATGTGGAGACTTTATTGTGAACAAATAATATGTAGAGACAAATAGACCTGCAACGCCTGGAACTCGGAGGAGGTGAGTAAGTGCTGCTTCCTCCCATTGCTCTTTGTAGCACTGGGGGGGAGATAGGGTAGGTCATTAAGGTACACATCTGGCCAGTATACTACATGGGGGAGCACACATCTGGCTACTTTACGGGGAGGGGGAGAGGTGAGCATATCTAGCTATACTGGGGAGAGAAGGAGCACATTAGGCTACTATACTGGGGAGAAGGGGGCACATCTAACTACAATACTGGGAAGAGGAGGAGAATGTCTGGCTACTATGCTAGGAGGAAGGAGGGGGAGCACATCTGGCTATTAATCACTTTACTAATGAGGTGTTTTCTCCCTTCTGTACCACAGCAATTTTCATCTTTAGAGCTCCTTCCATTCATTTGGCAATAACTTTATCAATATCACTATTTATGACAACAAAACAATTTATATCTTGTTTTTTGTTCCATCACCAACTAGGCTTTCTTTGGGTGGTACATTTTGCCAAGAATTATTCTATCCTAAATGCATTTTAACGGGATGGATTGGAATAAACCAGAGTAATGTGAACCTAAGAGTTATCTTCTCTTGGAGCCCAGACTATATCCAGTTTACTGAAATCTAACTTGGTGAATAAGTCATCCTTAAAGAATACATGAGCCAAAATAATAAATGCTGATTTACTTATCTGGGGCTTCCTCCAGCCCCTTGAAGTCTTTGTGTCCCTTGCCCCAGGCAGACACTCTTTTGGGGTACCCTCCATAGCAGACACCGACCCAGTCTGGTCAGCAGCTTCTGTGCATGCATAAGTGCGCGCACATGCCGCTTGCGACCTGCTCACATGGAAAGTAGTGTTCTGCCCAGACGCAGTACTTCTGCAAATTGAAGACCTCCTTCAGAATCATGAAATTTCATTTTTAGAAAATATTAACTTTTTATATGAAATTAGGTTTTTCAAGTGAATTGCATGCTATATATCTAAAGGTTGATTATTGTCTAAAATCAATAGTTGTTGGGCTGTATACCCACAAACCAATCTATTCTGCTGGCTGTAGTTGGTTTGTTTGCATATTTAAAACCTAACCTTTCCAATTTAATGGACCACTATCGCGAAACATATAATTAACGATTAAGGCGCGTGAGTTTTCACAGTAATATGGCAGTTGGGAAAAAAGGCTATACCATGCGTTATTTAACCACTTGAGGACCCACCCTTTACCCCCCCTTAAGGACCAGCGGCGTTTTAGCTGATCTGTGCTGGGTGGGCTCTGCAGCCCCCAGCACAGATCAGGGTGCAGGCAGAGTGACCAGATTGCCCCTTTTTTCCCCACTAGGGGGATGATGTGCTGGGGGGGCCTGATCGCTCCTGCCTGATGGGTGTTGCGGGGGGGGGCACCTCAAAGCCCCCCTCCGTGGCGAGATTCCCCCCCTCCCTCTCCTCCCTGTTCCCCCTGGTGATCTGGGCTGCACAGGACGCTATCCGTCCTGTGCAGCCAGTGACAGGCTGTCCCCTGTCACATGGCAGCGATCCCCGGCCGCTGATTGGCCGGGGATCGCTGATCTGCCTTACGGCGCTGCTGCGCAGCAGCGTCGTACAATGTAAACAAAGCGGATTATTTCCGCTTGTGTTTACATTTAGCCTGCGAGCCACGATCGGCGGCCCGCAGGCTATTCACGGAGCCCCCCGCCGTGAATTGACAGGAAGCAGCCGCTCGCACGAGCGGCTGCTTCATGATTAATTAGCCTGCAGCCGGTGACACAGAACTACGTCGCTGGTCCTGCAGCTGCCACTTTGCCGACGCGCGGTATGAGTGCGCGGTCGGCAAGTGGTTAAAACACATGACAAGGCTATCCCTTTAAAGGGATTATAGTTACAGAAGTCTGTCAGTGCAAGTGCAGACACTGAGGGATATAGGATACAGTGTATGAATGAATGTTTAAAGGACCATGCTAAAAACTGAAATAAATGACACAGGAAATCTTCTTTATGCTTGTGGGGGTGTTAAAAATTAAATGCTTCACGACACTGGTCCTTTAAGGGTGGAAAACCACTTTTTTAAATTTTGTATTTATGACTTTTATACCTTGGCTCCATAAATGCCCTGGACTGACTTGGCACTTGGCTAGTAGTGTGTAACTGTCAGAAACATCTCCAGTGGTCACATGTCCACTATTTCAACTGTTACATGTTTTAAAGCAAACCTGTGACTTTAAAGATAGAAAAATTCACATACTTACCTCAGTAGAGAGAAACTTCTTAATCCCCATCATCCTTTACCTGCCGTTCCAATGCTGGGACCCCCTGAAGCTCGCGTATGTAAATTCCAAAATTGGAGAATTGGAGGACTGACTTTCTAGCTATAAAAAAAGAATGAATAATAACAATTCTAACCTTTTGGGACACACTGCCATCCTCACATGCACCCAGAACACACACTAAGGCAGTGCTAGGGACCACTGTCTGATACAATTAATCTATTATATCCAAAACACCTGACCAGTATCTACGCAGCTTAGAGCAGTTCCAAAGCATATGTAAAAGATCCCTGTGATCTCTCTTAACCTCCAGAACGGTATCCCCGGGAGCAGCAGCCTGTGTTACTCTTCTTTCACACCTGCACTCATTTTAATACTCCTTCCTATTTACTGGGTCTGCAAGAAACACCAGCCCACATGCAAATCACTTTTTCACCTAGGTGATATTTTCAAAACTTGTCAATAAAATTCCTTTTAAGCCACCAGTAAGCAAGCACTAAAAATAATTTTGATAGTACTTTTTTATCTACTTTTTGGCACTTTTTAATTGTAGAGTGCTGAAAAGTTATTTTAAAGAGAAAATTAAAAACGATCTCCAAGGAGAAAAGTCGGGAGACTTTATTTGCAATAATTAAACTAAGGTTTGTTATCAATCCTTTTGCTATACATACATACATACATACATACATACATACATACATACATACATACATACATACATACATACATACATATACCCAAACTGAAAGCACTGACCTTTCCTCAACAAAAGTCTAAGTTACTTGTAATACAGACAATGTGAGTTGGGATGACAGAGCAATCATATCAGACACACAAAAAACCTAGTAAATGCTATTATAGCTTACACTGATGTTATACAGTCAGTGGATGAGCCATGACACAGGGCAATCTAATCATGGTTTCTATTGTTGAATGGATAAAATACATGACTTGGAAAGCCTGACATGTCGGAGAGACTACACCATACTGAACTGTTCACCTGCTAAAAGGCTCTGCCAGGAGATTCCTTCTGTGTTCCACATGCAGACGTACACTCTCTTACTAAGTCTGTGAATATTTTCCACTGGTACAAGTGGAATAGATTCTGCAGCACTTCAGAAATGTGGAAAGGTTTGCTAAACTGCTTTAATATCTTCGTATTGAGAACAATGATTTAGAAATGAAATGCTGAAAGTTAAACAGTCAGTATTCCTTAGCTAGCATCTCCAGGAACATATGGGCAGAGCAGAACCTAAGGAATTAGATATATGCAACAGTGTCTATATAAGTCTGGAGCTTTCCTCTGGTCTGTTATTGGACACTTCAGGTATTTTAACATCATGTGAGAACAAAAAAATCATTCCTGGGAATCCCTAGTCTGTGTTGTCTTCTAATATAAATACAGTAGAGTCCCGGGTTATCTGGAACTCAATTAACCAGCATTCTCAAACAACCACCACAATTCGCCAGCAGTACGTACAGTGGTGAAGGCCAACATCTTATGCTGTTTCTAGGCTCTGCTGTGCTTAAAGACTGGGGTCCAGGGCTCCTCCAAGGTTAATATACATTCAAATACTGCATTTTAACATTTAATACAGAGTTCATGGTATGTATATAGTGTGGTTTATAGTACTGTATTAGCTAGGCTTATTTTTTAACATTGAGTCTCAAGCAACCAGAAAGTACACTTATCCAGCATCAGCAGATCCCCATCGGTGCTGGATAACCCAGACTTTACTGTAGAGGCTTTCTAAATCCAATATTTTGTGATTTTTCTGGTTAAGCTGTAACTAACCTTCTGCTGGACTAATTTAAATTTGTTGACTATGGGTAGACAATTACGGTGGAGTAGCTTAATTATCTTCTGCTGAGTACAGCCATGCTTGAAGCAAAGCCTAGCTTTAGGGCCATTTTTGGACGTAGGCAAACTAGAGCAACATCTGTTGAAGGGGACACAAAGGAACCATGTTTTGTGCCACAGCAGCTACTTACATGATGGACTTACACGCTGATGGAATTACACACTGGTGTAATTATGGAAGAAAAAAAATACAGGGTCAATTTTGTGGTTGTAACTTGCAATGTGGTCTACTTTAAACATGAATATAACAGGATGTTTGTGGCTAAAATCCCAAAAAGAAAACAACCATGCCCAAAAATGGCCTTGCCTGGCTTCTCAACTTCTGAGCATAGTTTCTCCCCTTATGTGGTTGCTTTAGGTGACCTCGGAAGACTCAGCCCATCAGAGGCTGTTTGTATGAACTAGTGATGGGGGGGGGGGGGGAGTTCTGTTGTAGATATTCTGAGCTATTGACCAATTGATGCTGCTCATATGGCTCTGGGCAGGGCCAGCTTGAGTTGATTTAGCAGTCTTTATTTCTGGAAATGCTTTGATATGTAGTTTTCAAGGTAACCAATCATGCATTGTTTTCTCATGGACTAAAACATAATGCACCGATTGTATGTATTACTTTTATAAACCAATTATTAATACAATCATGTATCTATTTTACATATGGATCACCTGCAGCCTGCAGGTGGTGAACCAGAAACCAGAAAAGCAAATTTAAACAGAACCAAACAACAGCTGTTGAATAACAGGAGATGGGCAGAAGATCAGGGAGATCAGATAACCCACACAGTGTAGGCTGACACCACAGCACACAACCCTCTTCTTCTTAATGCAGGTGAGCTGGTCCCTGGACTTGACTGTTCTGCATTATGCTATTGCTTTTATCCTATTGATTTATCTGAAAGACCATCTTGATTTGCAATCTGTTTACCATGGGTACAACTTCTGTTAACTGCTTATTTATAACATGAAGACTATATTTTGGCAATCTAAAATCATATGACGTGTTAGTTAATAAGCATGTAATTGGTTAAACAGTTTTTGGGTCAAAAATAAATTAATACAGATAACATTTAGATTTCCCCTTTAAAGAATGCTCATGTGAAGTCAAAACCATCTATTTCCAGCACGCTCCTGTTTCAAGGCTAGCAGAAAATCTTGTTTATTCCTTGCTAATAGGCGCCTCCTGTTTCAGATTTGCTGTGTGTTTAGATATATGTCTTTCTGCCTGCCAAGATTCCTAGGCAGATATATCCTTAGAAATGTAGACCATTTTCTCAACCAAATTCAAAGAAAACAAACGACAGGCCAAGGTCTGATATGAAATAGTTTGAAAATGAGAAAAAGCTGCCTAGGAACTCAGTTTACATTCAAATAAGTTTCTGTGGGACAATGTGGTCTGTCGGGCTTTGTGAAGACTGAGACATAATAAGGGAGAGGCCACCCTTCCACTAGGTGTGTAGTGTTATTATGAGAATGCAGCATTCAACATGTTCAGCTCCATCAAGAGAACAAAAGCTCAGATTTGGGGTCAGAGAGCAAACATAAAATTAAGCAGCTTCAAACCTTTCGGGTACCCGTTACTGTTTTGTACACACCCTGCTCATGGAAAAATGGCCTGTACAGGATTATAGCATGTGTGTCTTGGCAGTTGGGTTCCAGCTGCAGATCTTAGCTTATAATTTATTTCAAAGGCACAAATGGTGCCAAATTTCTTAAATTTCCTGTGTTTTTAACAAATTACTGCGGTACAGAAATATTTGGAAAGCAGGGTACAGCAATCTTCATCAAACCGTAAACTGAAGCTAGTTACATGTTAAATGCTGATACTTGTCAACTAAATACACAAAGTCATAATCCTACAAAAGGAAAACTAAACAAGTCTCCCATTAAAATGCATTCATGTTTTATTGATTGTTAATTGTTTATCATAAAGACATAATGTCTTGTAGCTGCATGAACTTGATGTTATCTAATGGTATGTTATCTAATCTGGAATAGAGATGGCTCGAACCTCCGATTTTCGGTTTGCAAACCACGAACGCGAACTTCCGCAAAAGTTCACGAACATGCGAACTTCCGCAAAAGTTCGCGAACATGCAAACTTCCACGAACCGCAATAGACTTCAATGGGGAGGCGAACTTTGAAAACTAGAAACATTTATGCTGGCCACAAAAGTGCTGGAAAAGATGTTTCAAGGGGTCTAACACCTGGAGGGGGGCATGGCAGAGTGGGATACACGCCAAAAGTCCCTGTGAAAAATCAGGATTAGACGCACAGCAGGGTTTTAAGGGCAGAAATCACATTTTATTGCTAAATTGGAGGCTTAAAGTGCTTTAAAACATCTTGCATGTGTATACATCAATCAGGGAGTGTAATTAGAGTACTGCTTCACACTGACAGACCAAACTCACTGTGTAACGCACTGCAAACAGCTGCTTGTGTAGTGACGGCCGTGTTGGACTGGTGCGCACCATGGAAAGAATGCAGGCGATCACGGTTTTCAAGCCCATATGGTCGGGCTGAGGTACAGTAGATGAATGACAGAACAACAGTGACTGAGTGTCCAGCTGATCGAATTTGGTCTGTCCACAGTGAAGCAACAACCTTATTATCTATCTTCTTGGGTCAGGTGTGCCCCCCAACCACAACACACTCATATAGCCAGCGGTCATTGCTTCATTGTGATACGCAAGCCCCTTCACCGTAAGGTAACAATCACAAAGGGGAATTGACACTTGTACATGCCTTTTGTTTTGTTGTTGCAGCTGCAGTGCAGCCAGAAAAATTAGTCAGGCATGTACACACCAGAAAAATTATTATAGCGGCCGCTGCTAACAGCAGCCTTAAAAATTCAGTAATCCGCCTGTAGTCCCGGTGGACCCTGTTGGTGGTGGCAGTCAAGCGGCCTGCAGGCAGAGATGCTCTGTGGGGACCGACTTAGTCTTGGGGCAGGCAGCCAGTCACACGGCGTGCAGGCAGAAATGCTGTGTGTGGGGACTGACGGACTATGATTTTGATAAAGGTGAGGTACTGAATACTTTTGTGACTGAACACTTTTGTGACCTAGGTGACTTCTCTTCTCAGTGACAATGCCTCCAGCTGCGCTAAAGGTCCATTCTGACAGGACGCTTGAGGCAGGGCAAGACAGAAGTTGGATGGCAAATTTTGACAGCTCTGGCCACAGGTCAAGCCTGTGCACCCAGTAGTCAGGGGTTCATCGCTGCTCACAGTGTCTACATCCACACTTAAGGCCAGGTAGTCGGCTACCTGCCGGTCAAGGCATTGGTGGAGGGTGGATCCGGAAGAGCTAAGGTGAGGCGTTGGACTAAAGAATGTCCGCATGTCCAACATCACCATGAGTGATGGAAAAGATGTTTCAAGGGGTCTAACACCTGGATGGGGGCATGGCAGAGTGGGATACACGCCAAAAGTCCCCGGGAAAAATCTGGATTTGACGCAAAGCAGCGTTTTAAGGGCAGAAATCACATTCAATGCTAAATGACAGGCCTAAAGTGCTTTAAAACATCTTGCATGTGTATACATCAATTAGGTAGTGTAATTAAGGTACTGCTTCACACTGACACACCAAACTGTTCACTGAACAGAACAGGTATGCAGTGGCGGGTTCACTGAACAGAACAGGTATGCAGTGGCGGGTTCACTGAACAGAACAGGTATGCAGTGGTAGGTTCACAGAACAGGTATGCAGTGGTGGGTTCACTGAACAGGTATGCAGTGGCGGGTTCACTGAACAGAACAGGTATGCAGTGGCGGGTTCACTGAACAGAACAGGTATGCAGTGGTGGGTTCACTGAACAGGTATGCAGTGGCAGGTTCACTGAACAGGTATGCAGTGGTGGGTTCAATGAACAGGTATGCAGTGGTGGGTTCAATGAACAGGTATGCAGTGGTGGGCTCAATGAACAGGTATGCAGTGGCAGGTTCACTGAACAGGTATGCAGTGGTGGGTTCAATTAACAGGTATGCAGTGGTGGGTTCAATGAACAGGTATGCAGTGGTGGGTTCACAGTACAGGTATGCAGTGGTGGCTTCACAGAACAGGTATGCAGCCAGGAACAAGCTAAGCCTAACTAATCTTTCCCTATGAGAGACAGTGCAGCAGCTCGCCCTACTCTCACTAATGCAGGCAGGCACACGAGTGACCGTAATGGCCACCGCTGCCTGCCTTATATAAGGGGGGTGGGGCTCCAGGGGCTAGTGTAGCCTAATTGGCTACACTGGGCCTGCTGACTGTGATGTAGAGGGTCAAAGTTGACCCTCTATGGTGCATTATGGGGCGAACCGAACTTCCGCAAAAGTTCGCCTGCGGGACGCGAACGCGAACCACGAAAGTTCGCGTGGAACCGTTCGCAGGCGAACCGTTCGGCCCAACTCTACATAAGAGCTAACACAGGGTGACAAGGGTGCCATTCAGAGCAGGGCACATTTATCATACACAAGCTTAACTGCAAAGCTCAAAGTTACAAAAAACAAAAACAAACAAAAAAAAAAACCCAGGTAGAGGGAAGTCTCTTTATGGTCCAGAGTTTTTTCGATCCATGTTGGAGACCACCACTCAAGGGTCTCTCCAAAGAGCTTATTGGATATGCTCCTGTGGCTGCGCTCCTCTCTGTGGACAAGTGTGGCATGTGTGAGTATGGCCACGCCTCCACTCATGCGCAGTATGGCTGTGAAATGCGTGCGGCGCAAATAAGGAGAGGGTCCTGGCCAGCAGCAGTCGGGTTGATGAGAACATGGAAAGCCTCTGGACCATCCAGTGGCTTCCCTCTACGTGGATATCTAACTTTTTTTTTTTTACTTACAGGTTTGCTTAAATCAGAAGGTATTAACATTTCTGGCTTAAAACTTTAGTTCACCTTCCCAAATGTTTCATTATTAGTAAGGGTGAATAAAGGACTGCGTCATTATTCATAACATTCTCATTCCAGAGGAACTCCCTTTGGAATGACCTAAGGATCCAGTCATAAAACAGGCAGTTGCCAGTGGAGTGTGTTCCCTAGCTAGTGAACACCAAAAGACCATTTAAGTCTGCACACTAGTAGGTTAAGGGAAACTGACTTTAATCCAAAGAGAAGCAGAGTCCAACAATTGTTTTGTGGCCTCTTTGTTGAGGAAGGCAAAGATAAAATCTCAGTCTCCTGTTTGCCTATCTTGACAAAAAGGTATGGCCTCAAAACAATGATTGGACTGAGATCCTCTATGCAATAAAGGCCCATACACACGTCGGATTTTTCTGAACGACCCGTCGTTTGAACGTTCCGTCCAAATCTGACGTGTGTACAGACTATCGTTCGGGTGATAAGACTGGAAACCAGTCTTATCACACGAACGATAGTCCGTACACACGTCTGATTCCGCGTTGGAACGACTGAACGACGGGACGTTCAAACGACCCGTCGTTCAGAAAAATCCGACGTGTGTATGGGCCTTAAGACATGTTTTTTTTTTTTTGGGGGGGGGGGGGGTTACACACACTGGAGAGTAACAGAAAGATAAGACTTTGCTGAGCTGTATTGTTGCTGTGATCAGCTTTTTGCTCACAGGGAAATTCTGGCCACTGCCCTCTCCTACCTCCTCCATTTGATTTGAATGTGACTGTACATCTCTAGGTAAAATGGACACCCAGCATCCCTCTCCCAAGGCTACCTGAGTGGAAATAGCAAGAAAAGTAAGTTGGGATGGGCAAGAAGAGTGAGCAAGCAGAGGGGAAAATAGATGAGACAAACAGGTAAGAGAGCAATGTCTGGTATAGCATGACAAAAATGAGAAAGATTGAAATAGGTGGATAGTAAGAATATGGTCACTGATTTAGGGTTCTTAGTGTATGCATCCAGTGTTTTCACAAAAGGAGCAAATATAACTTGCCTTCATTAAAGTACCACCAGTTAGGTCTTGCCACATTGGTGTACCTGATGGGGAACTGATGTAAGTTGAATGTTACATTGGGAGGTGGGTCAATAAGGCTGGCACCTCATCCCTCCCCTTTGTTCATGAATTATTTATATTTAGCATGACTGGGGTTATAGTGTAGCCATGACTGGAAATGTCTTTTGCAAAAATGATTTTTTGATTGTATCATCTTAGAAATGTGTAAGGTATGCACTCTACTGAGCTGTACATGTTCACACACAAATATTCATTAAAGAAAGTGTTTGATATTCATATTATGCTTTCTATGCCAACCTACTATGTGAAATGTGTTCTTAGCTTTACACATATACAAGCATGTCTTTCACATTTATAGTCCCTTTAAATTTTAATTATACAGTGTTGCTGCTTCCTGTCAGTATAAAATAATTATGGCAGATTTTTCTCAAACACCTTTTGTATAATTGAATGGATCACATAAAATACATAATGTGCCCAATTTCACTTTTTTGGGCAAAAGTACTTATAATTTTCATTTTTCTAATGAACTATTGGCATTCTAAGTATGCAAACTATAGAATTCATAAAGTTTAACCCTGGTGTTTTGGTTTTGCCGAGAATGGTTAAAAAAAAAAGTGTCACCGTTTTTACTACTGTCTATACTTCCATTTCCTCCCACTCAGCAGGACAAGACATTTCTGAGATTTGTTTTTCATGGGTACACATAGAACAACCTTCTCAAATATTTCCTAATGCTTTTCCAGATCACTAAAAAAAAGTTGTTGTTTTTAATTTGGCGTCTGTAGTTGAAGATAGATCTCACTTTCTGTTTCTAGTAATCATTTGACTGGGATAATAAGTGAACAGAAATCTCAAATGGAAGCTAGACATAAACTATAATCCAGGCTTTCTCAACCAGGGTTCCCTGGAACCCCAAGGTTCCTTGAGTACACTACAGGGGTTCCTTGGCATTTTTAAACCTATCCTGGATGTTGGGTCAAGTATGATAGAGAGCACACTGTATTAGTAGGTACTGTAAAAAGAAGCACTAAAATGGTGGGCAGAATAATAATGAGCACATTAATAAAAATCACTAGAATAAAGAGACATTATAATTAGATGCACTGTAATAGCGCATTAACAGCCACACCAGTGTTTAAAGAGACTCTGTAACAAAATTTTCAGCCTTATTTCTTCTATCCTATAAGTTCCTATACCTGTTCTAATGTTGTCTTACTGCAGCCTCTCCTAGTTGCACAGTGGCTGTATTATCTCTGTTATATAATCTAATCTTCTTTCCTCTGACGGCTTTGTCGGGCTCAGGCACTAAGCCAGGAATGTGCTGCTCTACTTGTGATAGGATAGAAGCTATTCACACCCTCTCCACGCCCCCTGCAGGCTCTGTGTGAGTCACAGACTGAGCTCCTCTCAGCCTATCACACTCTGGTTAGCAGTTATGTCTTTTGTTTGTAAACACTGTCTAAAACTGGCAATTACAAGCCAGGATCGCAGCAGGGAGTGGCAGAAACAGCACAGAGGGGCCCAGAAGAACATAATGAATAGAATGGTATGCTTTTTATTGTAAGAATTTTAGAGTACAGATTCTCTTTAAAGACCATGCCACCTGCAAAATAATTTTAGGGATTCAAGATCCAAAAATTACTCCAAGGGGTTCCTTGAGATCCAAAAAGTATTTGCAGGGTTCCTCCAGGGTAAAAAAAAGTTGAGAAAGGCTGCTATAATCAGACTAATGTTACAGCCTTTCCCCACTACATCCAAAACTGAAATAAAAAAAGATAAGTTGGAATTCTACATTAGGGGTCCTACACAGTGGGATGTTGCGTTGCAGGGGACGTTAAAGTCGCATAACGTTCCCCTAACGCAATGCACGGTTGTGCTAAAGGTGGACGCTACATAGAGCCGCATTATGCGGATCTTTGTGCGCTGTTTTCGTTCGATAGAACCGGCAATGATTCATATGAATCATTGCTAGCAGGCAGAGAACCGAGAATGATTCATTTGAATCATTGCTAGCAGGCAGAGAACCGAGAATGATTCATATGAATCATTGCTAGCAGGCAGAGAACCGAGAATGATTCATATGAATCATTGCTAGCAGGCAGAAAATGATTCATATGAATCATTGCTAGCAGGCAGAGAATGATTCATATGAATCATTGCTAGCAGGAAGAGAACCGGCATTGCAGTGCAGTGAATATTAATTAGCCATGTGGCTAGGCAAAATAGCAGACTCTCCCCTCCTCCTCTCCTGCACACAAAAAACAATAAAACAACATTACTGAGCATGTGCAAACAGTCTAACGCGGCTAAAACCGCGTATAACGCACAGCATGCAGCACTTTCATAGAACGTGCAGTGTTACAATATAACGCAACGTGGGCACTGTGAACAGCCCATTGATTTTTCATTACTGTGAGTTGGGCTCTAACATGCGCCTGTAACGTCCCACTGTGAAAGCAGCCTAAGGCTACTTTCACAGTGGGACGTTGCGTTTTGATGCAACGTTAAAGTCGCAGCGCAAACTAACAACGCAATGTCCCAAAAATGTCACAACGCAACTCTATGCCCTATTATCGTCGCATACAGTAAGCATACAGGCAATGAAAAGTATGCTTCCAGGTCATTAATGAGCATGTGCAAACAGTCCAACGCAGTTAATAACATGTATAATGCACAGCATTCAGCACTTTCTAATGATGCTACACGTTACACACAAACACGACGTGTGCACTGTGAGTGTTGCACAGACTTAGTATTGCTGTGCGTTAGTCCACGTTAAAACATTTTCTAACGGGAGACTTTAACATCGCACTGTGAAAGAGGCCTTATAGCAACATTCATGCATAAATGTGGCAATCCATATATTGGAAAGGTCTTACCAGGATCAGAGGCTTGGTGGTGGACAGTGGGTGCCAGGTCAGTGCAGCCCGACGGGTGTTTCACTCTAAAAAGTGCATCTTCGAGGCCGTGTATATGGACGTCAGGCTGCTCAGACCTGGCACTCTTTTTTCACCATCAAACCATTTGATCCTGGTAAAATCTCTCCAATACATGGATTGCTATATTTATGCATGAATGTTTCTATTGAAGATCAAAATAAACACAATTATTTCTCCAGTTCAAGGTTCTTTGCCTTACCCCTTTGAAACCCTCCCATTTGTTTACATACCTAGAGTATGCTGCAGTGTAGAGAACATTACATCATGACCGAACATCACCGTTAGTACACATGCACAACGTCTAGCCAATGTAATAGAACCCCTGTGTCTCTGTGTCCTCCTGTGTCCCTGTGTCCATGCTTCCTGACCTGACAGTTTGCTGTCTGTGAACCACATTGCATTGTGGGAAATAACAGCTTTTTCCAACTGCCAAGCAAGCAACATCTGCCTGTGTGCATATACTTCGGACAGCAGTGGGTGGGTGAGTGAGCGGGACGGGACACGTCAATGCACGCGTTCCATGGCCTAGCCCCCATTTTTTAACAGGCGGGCCTTTTTACTAGTAATTAAATAATTGCCTCAGGTTACAATGCTGCCCATAATTATTCATACCTTTACGTTACTTTTATTCAACCAGAAAGTTATTTTTGGGAAAGGACATAGATGTCTCCCAAAAGATAAAACAACTATGTACAAGAGGCATTGTTGTGGAAAAAAAAATTTCTCAACTTTAATTTACATTTGAGCAAAAAGTGTCCAGTCCAAAATTATTTATACCCTTCTCAATAATCAATAGAAAAGCCTTTATTGGCAATTACAAGAATCAGACACTTCCTATAATTGCAGACCTGCCTTTTGCATGTCTCTACATGTATTTTTGCCCATTCATGTTTAGCAATGAGCTTCAAATCTTTCAGGTTGGAGGGTCTTCCTGCCATCATCCTGATCTTTAGCTCCTTCCACAGATTCTCAATTAGATTCAAGTTAGGACTCTGGCTGGGCCACTCCAAAATGTACCGTATTTTTCGGACCATAAGACGCTCCGGACCATAAGACGCACCAAGGTTTAGAGAACAAAAACCAGGGGAAAAAAAAATACTAAACATGGTGCATCCATGGTACAGGGGCGTCTTGTGGATCTTTTCCCCTCGCCAATTATTATGTTCCCCAATATACCTCTTGTGTTCCTGTGCCCCATTTGTACCTTTAGTGTCTTCCTTGTGTCATCCTCTGTCCCCCTTATGTTCTTGTTTATCCCCCTGTGTCCCCGCTGCTGCCCCATCCCGTCCTCCTCTATCATGTCCCCTGTGTTCTGCAGCTGTCCTGTCCCCCTCTATCTTGTCCCCATGTCCTGCCCCCCTGTCCTCTTCTATCTTGACCCCATGTATCCTGCTGCTGTCCTGACCTCCTCTATTCTGTGCCCATTTCCCCCTGTCCTCATCTATCTTGTCCCTTGTGTCCCATCCCTCTATCCTCATCTATTTTGTCCCTGCGGCTGTCCCTACCCCCTCTGACTCTATGCCCTGTATGGAGTGTGCAAGTGGCTTACCGCTGCAGCCTAGTGATGGTCAGTGGTGAGCCTCCAGGGAAAAGCCGCGTGGGTGTCCGGGCACGCTGAAGACATATCCATCCCTTCTGCAGACGTAAAAGATCCGGGCTTACTGCTGCAGGCTAGGGATGATCAGCGGTAAGCCTATGGGGAAAAGCCGCGTGGTTGTCCGGGCACGCTGAAGACATATCCATCCCTTCTGCTGACATAAAAGATCCGGGCTTACCGCTGCAGGCTAAGGATGATCAGCGGTAAGCTTATGGGGAAAAGCCGCGTGGGTGTCCGTGCATGCTGCCTAATGTTTTTCTACCGTCACTTCCGCCTTGATGATGTAAGCGGAAGTGACGGTAGAAAACATTAGGCAGCGTGCACGGACACCCACGCGGCTTTTCCCCATAGGCTTACCGCTGATCATCCTTAGCCTGCAGCGGTAAGCCTGGATCTTTTACGTCTGCAGAAGTGAAGGGATGGATATGTCTTCAGCGTTCCCGGACAACCACGCGGCTTTTCCCTGGAGGCTCACCGCTGACCATCACTAGGCTGCAGCGGTAAGCCACTTGCACACTCCACACGGCATAGAGTCAGAGGGATCGGGACAGCCGCAGGGACAAAATAGATGAGGACAGAGGGATGGGACAATCACAGGTACAGAATAGAGGAGGACAAGGGGGGCGGGATGCGGAAGGACACATTACCGCGGGGATTTCCAGTGGAAGGACACCTGGCATTGGGCAGCATTTGGACCATAAGACGCAGGCACATTTTCCCCCCATGTTTGGGGGAGAAAAAGTGCGTCTTATGGTCCGAAAAATACGGTAAATGTTGTTGTCTGTTAACCATTTCTTCACCACTTTTGCTGTGTGTTTTGGGTCATTGTCATGCTGAAATGTCCACTGGTGGCCAAGGCCAAGTTTCCCTGCAGACTGCCTGATGATGTTGTTGAGAATCCTCATGTATTTCTCTTTTTTATGGTACTGTTTACTGTGATTAAGTTCCCTGATCCATTGGCTGAAAAACACCCCCAAAGCATTAGGTTCTCACCACCATGCTTGACAGTGTGGATGGTGTTCTTTGGGTTGAAGGCTTCTCCTTTTTTATGCTAAATGAAGGAAACATCATTGTGACCAAACAATTTATTTTTTGTTTCATCTGACCATAACAAAGAAGACCAGAAGTCTTCTTCGTTGTCCAGATGAGCATTTGCAAAGGCCAATCAAGCTTTTGTGTGCCTTATCTGAAGAAGTGGAGTCCTCCTTGGTCTGCATCTGTGGAACCCAGCAGTGTGCAGTGTCCGTTGGATTGTCTGCCTTGAGACATTGCCACCAGCAGAGCCCAGATTCACCAGGATGGTCTTGGTGGTGATCCTTGGATTGTTTTTCACCACTCTCACTATCCTCCTGGCCAGCACAAGTGTCACTTTTGGCTTCAGAGATTTTCCACAGTGTGGAACATCTTGCATTTTTTAATAATACATTGCACTGTAGCCACTTGAAAACATTTAGAAATGGCCTTGTAGCCCTTTCCTGACTTGTGAGGAGCCACAATGCGCAGCCGCAGGTCCTCACTGACCTCCTTTGTCTTAGCCAAGACTGTCCACAAACCTACTGCAGAGAGCTGCTGTTTTTCAGTGGTTGAGTTGATTAAAACAGGTGTTCCCAATTAATCAGGGTAAATAAGATGCTTTAGAACAGCTTGGACTATTTGGAATGGTATAGAACTTTGGATTTTTCCCATAGACTGTGACAGTTTGTGAAGGGTACGAATAATTTTGGACTGGACACTTTTTGCTCAAATGTAAATAAAAGCTGGGATTTTTTTTTTACCACAAGAATGCCTCTTGTACATCATCTTATTATCTTTTGGGAGACACCTATGTCATTTCCCGTCAAAAAAGGACTTGCTGGTTGAATAAATTTAACTTTAAGTCAAAATTTGCCAGGGGTATGAATAATTATCGGCAGCACTGTAGGTACAGAAGCGCTATGTGTTATGTTGTCGGCAGATATGTGTCATTCGTCTGGAAATGTACCTACACAGCAAGTTTTATCACGTGTGTACTTAGCTTAGCCATCTAACATACAGTGGGGCTGACTTATGAAGACCAGTGCAAAGCGATCTAGATGAAACAGTAAAAACTAAAATGAAACAGTAAAAGCATCCAAACTGTCACGCATCTTTGTATACCTTATTTAACTTGCAAATGCTGTAAGAACTCTGTTTATTCCTTCTGGGCACCAAGCAGCATATAAGGCCATCTGGCAAGTGCCCTCGTAGAAGCCCTGGCAAAACATCATAGTGATACAAACCATCCATAACAAATGCAACAGTTCCCAGCTGATTAGCCATTCTGAGTGCCTCGCCCTCATTATATAGTATTGGACTAGATTTTGGACTAGATTTTAGTTTGGATATAAGGTGGACAGACGAATACAATTTCAGAAGGAAGCTGTACAAAAGATATACTTTAAAGAACTTCAAAGCAGTTTCTACATATGATGACATGGCTAAGCTATGTGCGTACATTAGATTTTCATCATGTGATTGTTGGTGAAAAAAGCATTGCTAAATCTAGGGAGAGTATAGGTGTTCCCAGACACCGTTTATGTCATTGCTAGTGATCTGTCATTTTAGATCATTGACATGCAACCTCTTTTTTTTACTGCTATTTGCTGCAATCTTTATCAGCAACAGTTTTTAAAACTGTGCACACAGCATTAGTCCATAACAGTAAATGGCACTTGCCTCTGTGACTGCTTGGTTTCCACATATATCCTCCAGTGAAAATTACAGTCTGTTCCAATGTAACAGTCCTGGTATAGGTCAGACTTCAGGGGGCTTCTTTGATGCATACTTTTGGCTAGAAAATTCAATCTTGAAGTCTTTTACGGAAGCCATTTACTAAAAATACACGGCCAAGCAACATTTTGAAACCAGAAGTGTTCTTAGAGTGGTAGGAGGTGGTCAAAACTGTGATCTTCTCAGTACTATTTATATGCAGATGATGCACAGCTGTATCTCTCGACCCAAGACCCCAACTCCCTCCTCCCGATTGCTTGTCTGCTATATCCTCTTTCATGACCTCTACCTTCCTAAAACTTAACATGAGTAAAATGGGACTAACCAGCTTTCCACCATCTCTGTCTACGTCTCTTCCTGACATAACAATAAACTTCAGTTTCCAACGCTTGTTGCTTGGGGTATTATTTGACTCTTCTCTCTCATTTATTCCTCACATCCACTATCTAACCAGCTCCTGCCATCTCCAGCTCAAAAACACCTTGCATCCAACTTTTAACCTCCCTAATGGTAATCCCGAGTATAGGAATTAGAAGCTGTGAGCGGTAACCCCGAGCTACGCTCGAGGTAGCTAAAAAAACAGCGCTGCCAGCTTACCTGCATCCCGCGTGGCATTTGACACTGCTGTGCGGGACTCCAGGACATTTCTGCAGGCCACCAGGATGCCCATCTTTTCTTTGCATCCTCCTGGCTCCCGGCGGGCCGGTGGCCAATCAGTGGCAGTACATGGGTACCGTGTGCGATGTGATGTCATTGGCAGGGGACAGCGCTAAAATTAAAGTGGACCCAAAATCTTGCACAGGACAGAAGGAACCACACCACAGGTCCTGTGACGTCCCCTTGACGACGGTCATCAGCGACGCCTGTTCCTGCCTGCGGGTATGCACGACATTACGCAACATTACACGTCGGGAGCGAACGACTTCAAGCAATCGCTGTACTTTGTGCGGGAGTCATCAAGGAACTTAGCAATCTGATCCACCATGGCAGTCAGTATTGTGGATTTTGCCTACTCTCTGCCTGCTGCCTGCACCGACCTCTGCCTGGATTTTGACTACTCTCTGCCAGGCTGCTCCTAAGACTAAGGGAAAAAGTCAGAAAGGAATCATGCTTCTACTGCCCCAATTGTGATGTTGCCTTCTGTGCCATTCCCTGTTTCAAAATATACCACATGCGGGAGGTGTATTAGGTATATATGTACATACTGTATAGTCTGGTGCCTTATTTGTACAGTTTCGCTATTTTTTAAGTTTATTCATAAATGTAATTACTTCAACAATTTTGTGTTCTAGTCTTTTATCATAAGCGTGGTGTCTACAAGACCTTTATTGTAACATATTTTGATGAGTTATGACTTAAGAATTGGAGACCTAAAAATCTTGAAAATCCAGAAAGAAACGAAACGCCAGGAAGGTTAAATACATGCTCTTATAATATCTCGTCTGGACTATTGTAACATACCGTACTACTTTGTGGACTACCAACTAATAAACTGGCACTGCTCCAATCTGTACTGAACTCAGCTGCTCGACTTCATCTTTATTCTCGCTCCTCCTTTGTTGCTACTCTTTGTCAAGCTCTTCATTGTCTGACAATTAACCAGAGGATTAATTTCAAACTCTTAACCCTAATCTACAAAGCTCTCCACAATGTTTCTCCCCATACATTTTCTCTTAGTTTCCACCAGATACTACCCCAACCGCAATCTGAGATCCTCTAAAATCACCTAAAATCAGACTTCTCACGTGCCTCACCACTCCTCTAGAATCTCGTTAGAAAATGTATCCTTCATTCTTCAACCTCTGAAATCTTTAGGTGCTCCCTCAAAACTCAGTTTTTTTCCAGCATGCATATGATCTAACTTAGGCTTCAACCTCTGGCCAAGATGTACTCCTAACTAAATATAAACAAAAACACGCTGCCTCTAGCTATAAATATAATATGCTATCCCACCACTTGTTTCCCCCTGTTCCTTTAGATTGTAAGGTTGCAAGGTCAGGACTAGTGTTGGGCGAACAGTGTTCGCCACTGTTCGGGTTCTGCAGAACATCACCCTGTTCGGGTGATGTTCGGGTTCGGCCGAACACCTGATGGTGTTCGGCCAAACTGTTCGGCCATATGGCCGAACTAAGAGCGCATGGCCGAACGTTACCCGAACGTTCGGCTAGCGCTGTGATTGGCCGAACGGGTCACGTGTAGTGTTGGGCGAACATCTAGATGTTCGGGTTCGGGCCGAACATGGCCGCGATGTTCGGGTGTTCGAGTCGAACTCTGAACATAATGGAAGTCAATGGGGACCCGAACTTTCGTGCTTTGTAAAGCCTCCTTATATGCTACATACCCCAAATTTACAGGGTATATGCACCTTGGGAGTGGGTACAAGAGGGAAAAAAAATTAGCAAAAAGAGCTTATAGTTTTTGAGAAAATAGATTTTAAAGTTTCAAAGGGAAAACTGTCTTTTAAATGCAGGAAATGTCTGTTTTCTTTGCACAGGTAACATGCTTTTTGTCGGCATGCAGTCATAAATGTAATACATATAAGAAGTTCCAGGAAAAGGGACCGGTAACGCTAACCCAGCAGCAGCACACGTGATGGAACAGGAGGAGGGTGGCGCAGGAGGAGAAGGCCACGTTTTGAGACACAACAACCCAGGCCTTGCATGAGGACAAGAAGCGTGCGGATAGCAATTTGCGTTTTGTCGCCATGCAGTCATAAATTTAATACAGATGAGAGGTTCAATAAACAGGGACCGGAAACGCTAACCTATCACAGATGTTCATTGTTCATGTTACTTGGTTGGGGTCCGGGAGTGTTGCGTAGTCGTTTCCAATCCAGGATTGATTCATTTTAATTTGAGTCAGACGGTCTGCATTTTCTGTGGAGAGGCGGATACGCCGATCTGTGACAATGCCTCCGGCAGCACTGAGACAGCGTTCCGACATAACGCTGGCTGCCGGGCAAGCCAGCACCTCTATTGTGTACATTGCCAGTTTGTGCCAGGTGTCTAGCTTCGATACCCAATAGTTGAAGGGTGCAGATGGATTGTTCAACACAGCTATGCCATCTGACATGTAGTCCTTGACCATCTTCTCCAGGCGATCGGTGTTGGAGGTGGATCTGCACGCTTGCTGTTCTGTGTGCTGCTGCATGGGTGTCAGAAAATTTTCCCACTCCAAGGACACTGCCGATACCATTCCCTTTTGGGCACTAGCTGCGACTTGTGTTGTTTGCTGCCCTCTTGGTCGTCCTGGGTTTGCGGAAGTCAGTCTGTCGGCGAACAACTGGCTAGAGGAGGGGGAGGATGTCAATCTCCTCTTTAAAGTCTCCACAAGGGCCTGCTGGTATTCTTCCATTTTGACCTGTCGGACTCTTTCTTCAAGCAGTTTTGGAACATTGTGTTTGTACCGTGGATCCAGAAGGGTATAAACCCAGTAATTGGTGTTGTCCAGAATGCGCACAATGCCTGGGTCGCGTTCAATGCAGTCCTAGGCCGAAGAGGTCATAGCCTAGGGTCACAAAAACCTGTTTATTTGGGCTATTGCAATGGTAGTGATGGTGACGTACATAAATCTCAGCCATGGCCGTTAGCAACATCTGAATTTCACGAAATGTCTCATGCAGGTAGAAGACATATTGTTAGACTTGGATTCCAAAGATGGGGTCCCTACATCTCTGCAAACCAGAGTTACAGGGGTCCAAAATTGATAAAATCCCCCATAGGCTTTCATTGGGCCTATTATTTACAGTTCCAAAATCTCACATCTTTTCAAAGGGCAATTGATCAGCAGTGGCAAATTTTCTAGCATTGTAGGGACCCTTAAGGGGGAACATGACTGGTGAGTTTCGGGCCCCTAGGCCAAAGAGGTCATAGCCTAGGGTCACAAAAACCTGTTTATTTGGGTTATTTCAATGGTAGTGATGGTGACGTACAAAAATCTCAGCCATGGCCGTTAGCAACGTCTGAATTTCACGAAATGTCTCATGCAGGTAGAAGACATATTGTTAGACTTGGATTCCAAAGATGGGGTCCCTACATCTCTGCAAACCAGAGTTACAGGGGTCCAAAATTGGTAAAATCCCCCATAGACTTTCATTGCCTCCCTATTTCACTTTCCAAAATCTCACATCTTTTCAAAAGGCAATGGCTCAGCAGTTCCAAATTTTCTAGCATTGTAGGGACCCTTAGGGGGAACATGACTGGTGAGTTTCGGGCCCCTAGGCCAAAGAGGTCATAGCCTAGGGTCACAAAAACCTGTTTATTTGGGCTATTTCAATGGTAGTGATGGTGACGTACATAAATCTCAGCTATGGCCGTTAGCAACGTCTGAATTTCACGAAATGTCTCATGCAGGTAGAAGACATATTGTTAGACTTGGATTCCAAAGATGGGGTCCCTACATCTCTGCAAACCAGAGTTACAGGGGTCCAAAATTGGTAAAATCCCCCATAGACTTTCATTGCCTCCCTATTTCACTTTCCAAAATCTCACATCTTTTCAAAGGGCAATGGCTCAGCAGTACCAAATTTTCTAGCATTGTAGGGACCCTTAGGGGGAACATGACTGGTGAGTTTCGGGCCCCTAGGCCAAAGAGGTCGTAGCCTAGGGTCACAAAAACCTGTTTATTTGGGCTATTTCAATGGTAGTGATGGTGACCTACGTAAATCTCAGCTATGGCCGTTAGCAACGTCTGAATTTCACGAAATGTCTCATGCAGGTAGAAGACATATTGTTAGACTTGGATTCCAAAGATGGGGTCCCTACATCTCTGCAAACCAGAGTTACAGGGGTCCAAAATTGGTAAAATCCCCCATAGACTTTCATTGCCTCCCTATTTCACTTTCCAAAATCTCACATCTTTTCAAAGGGCAATGGCTCAGCAGTACCAAATTTTCTAGCATTGTAGGGACCCTTAGGGGGAACATGACTGGTGAGTTTCGGGCCCCTAGGCCAAAGAGGTCGTAGCCTAGGGTCACAAAAACATGTTTATTTGGGCTATTTCAATGGTAGTGATGGTGACCTACATAAATCTCAGCTATGGCCGTTAGCAACGTCTGAATTTCACGAAATGTCTCATGCAGGTAGAAGACATATTGTTAGACTTGGATTCCAAAGATGGGGTCCCTACATCTCTGCAAACCAGAGTTACAGGGGTCCAAAATTGGTAAAATCCCCCATAGACTTTCATTGCCTCCCTATTTCACTTTCCAAAATCTCACATCTTTTCAAAGGGCAATGGCTCAGCAGTACAAAATTTTCTAGCATTGTAGGGACCCTTAGGGGGATCATGACTGGTGAGTTTTGCCACTGCTGAGCCATTGCCCTTTGAAATGGTGTGAGATTTTGGAACGGTAAATAGTAGGCCCAATGAAAGCCTATGGGGGATTTTACCAATTTTGGACCCCTGTAACTCTGGTTTGCAGAGATGTAGGGACCCCATCTTTGGAATCCAAGTCTAACAATATGTCTTCTACCTGCATGAGACATTTCGTGAAATTCAGACGTTGCTAACGGCCATAGCTGAGATTTATGTATGTCACCATCACTACCATTGAAATAGCCCAAATAAACAGGTTTTTGTGACCCTAGGCTATGACCTCTTTGGCCTAGGGGCCCGAAACTCACCAGTCATGTTCCCCCTAAGGGTCCCTACAATGCTAGAAAATTTGGTACTGCTGAGCCATTGCCCTTTGAAAAGATGTGAGATTTTGGAAAGTGAAATAGGGAGGAAATGAAAGTCTATGGGGGATTTTACCAATTTTGGACCCCTGTAACTCTGGTTTGCAGAGATGTAGGGACCCCATCTTTGGAATCCAAGTCTAACAATATGTCTTCTACCTGCATGAGACATTTCGTGAAATTCAGACGTTGCTAACGGCCATAGCTGAGATTTATGTACGTCACCATCACTACCATTGAAATAGCCCAAATAAACAGGTTTTTGTGACCCTAGGCTATGACCTCTTTGGCCTAGGGGCCCGAAACTCACCAGTCATGTTCCCCCTAAGGGTCCCTACAATGCTAGAAAATTTGGTACTGCTGAGCCATTGCCCTTTGAAAAAATTTGAGATTTTGGAAAGTGAAATAGGGAGGCAATGAAAGTCTATGGGGGATTTTACCAATTTTGGACCCCTGTAACTCTGGTTTGCAGAGATGTAGGGACCCCATCTTTGGAATCCAAGTCTAACAATATGTCTTCTACCTGCATTAGACATTTCGTGAAATTCAGACGTTGCTAACGGCCATGGCTGAGATTTATGTACGTCACCATCACTACCATTGAAATAGCCCAAATAAACAGGTTTTTGTGACCCTAGGCTATGACCTCTTCGGCCTAGGACTGCATTGAACGCGACCCAGGCAGTGTGCGCATTCTGGACAACACCAATTACTGGGTTTATACCCTTCTGGATCCACGGTACAAACACAATGTTCCAAAACTGCTTGAAGAAAGAGTCCGACAGGTCAAAATGGAAGAATACCAGCAGGCCCTTGTGGAGACTTTAAAGAGGAAATTGACATCCTCCCCCTCCTCTAGCCAGTTGTACGCCGACAGACTGACTTCCGCAAACCCAGGACGACCAGGAGGGCAGCAAACAACACAAGCCGCAGCTAGTGCCCAAAAGGGAATGGTATCGGCAGTGTCCTTGGAGTGGGAAAATTTTCTGACACCCATGCAGCAGCACACAGAACAGCAAGCATGCAGATCCACCTCCAACACCGATCGCCTGGAGAAGATGGTCAAGGACTACATGTCAGATGGCATAGCTGTGTTGAACAATCCATCTGCACCCTTCAACTATTGGGTATCGAAGCTAGACACCTGGCACAAACTAGCAATGTACGCAATAGAGGTGCTGGCTTGCCCGGCAGCCAGCGTTATGTCGGAACGCTGTTTTAGTGCTGCCGGAGGCATCGTCACAGATCGGCGTATCCGCCTCTCCACAGAAAATGCAGACTGTCTGACTCAAATTAAAATGAATCAATCCTGGATTGGAAACGACTACGCAACACTCCCGGACCCCAACCAAGTAACATGAACAATGAACATCTGTGATGGGTTAGCGTTTCCGGTCCCTGTTTATTGAACCTCTCATCTGTATTAAATTTATGACTGCATGGCGACAAAACACAAATTGCTATCCGCACGCTTCTTGTCCTCATGCAAGGCCTGGGTTGTTGTGTCTCAAAGCGTGGCCTTCTCCTCCTGCGCCACCCTCCTCCTGTTCCATCACGTGTGCTGCTGCTGGGTTAGCATTACCGGTCCCTTTTCCTGGAACTTCTTATATGTATTACATTTATGACTGCATGCCGACAAAAAGCATGTTACCTGTGCAAAGAAAACAGACATTTCCCGCATTTAAAAGTCAGTTTTCCCTTTGAAACTTTAAAATCGATTTTCTCAAAAACTATAAGCTCTTTTTGCTAAAAAATTTTTCCCTCTTGTACCCACTCCCAAGGTGCACATACCCTGTAAATTTGGGGTATGTAGCATGTAAGGAGGCTTTACAAAGCACAAAAGTTCGGGTCCCCATTGACTTCCATTATGTTCGGAGTTCGGCTCGAACACCCGAACATCGCGGCCATGTTCGGCCTGTTCGGCCCGAACCCGAACATCTAGGTGTTCGCCCAACACTAGTCAGGACGCTCATCATTTTGTGTCTTAGAATTTGCTATGTCTTTTGTTCATCATGTTACAATTGTAACTGTAATTACTATGTCTACCAATTCGGTAATACCGTATGTACCAGTGTTTATATTTTGTGTATACCGCTGTCTGTTCTTTGCTCTTACTCTGTACAGCGCCACAAAATATGCTGGCATTTTATAAATCAATAATAATAATACTAAAGGGGAACTGATCTAGGACTTTAAGACGATAAAGGCTCATAGAGGTCCAAGAGGGAACTTTGAAATACATGTAACAACATATTTTTTATAGTAATGTATGTTTTATAAAAAGTGTAAAAAGGATTAATGTATCAGTCTGGTACATAATTATCCTCAGAGCTTAATGCTCTGGTATACAAATAGAACAAATGAAAGGAAATTCAAATTAGTGATCAATAGGTTTGTTCAAACCAGGGTTAGGCATAGGCAGCAACAAGACACAGGTCAGGCATGGTTAAACCAGAATAGAGCCAAACTGCAGAAAGAAATGCCATAGAATGACACTCAACGAATAAGTGTGCAGAATTTCCATAAAAGGAATGTAGATGTAGTGTAATTATATGAATAATGACAGTCTTGGAGTGTGGGGACCTCACAGTACTACAATGGTTTGTGAAAGAAACTTACATAAGAATTCCCCATGAAATTAAAATTTTTCATTTTCAGCTATACAAAATGAACAGTATTATGTAAAATACAGCAAAACAGTGTTATAATACTGCCCAGAGGTTATCTCATTCTGTACATAGCATAGATTAACTTATTTATTCCAAAGGCATGTGTATAAGGCATACATCAAATAAGGGTACCAGGGAAAAGGGCGCAGGGTATAGCTGAAATTTTAAAATATTATCTATAACATGTTTTTATCATTTCTTCATCTTTATCTGAGATAGAATAATAAATACGTTAAAATAACGGTATTAAAAAGGTGAAGGTGAAGCCAACATTGCAAAATATTGTCTATAACAATGAAAACGAAAATATATTTACAGTTGTAATGAGCATAGTAAAACATTGGTAAATATTACTGATATTTTACTACAACTTAACCTAACCCTACTCTCACACAAAACTTCCCCCCTTCTGATGCCTAACCCTAAGACCCCCCTGGTGGCGCCTAACCCTAAGACCCAACCTGGTGGTGCCTAACCCTAAGAGCCCCCTGGTGGTGCCTAACCCTAAGACTCCCCTGGTGGTAACTAACCATAACCCCCCCCCTTCCTGATGCCTAACTCTAAAACCCCCTTCCTGACGCCTAAACCTAAGACTCCCTCTCTCCGCTGCAAATACCGTAAATACAAAAAGCAATACATTTCTAAGACAATACATTTCAAAACAATAATTTACAAAATTACATTTTCCAAAACACTAACTCTCAAAACAAAAAATTTTGATTGGAAGGCCCCTGGGCCCTGCGCCTATTTATCGAGCCCCCAAATTTCTTCTTTAGAAGCCCAATAGTCGATATTTTGCATTAGCGGTCACATCAGTAACTATCCTGCAGACCTCACTTCATGTCCTTACCAGAGTTTTTGTGCTACAGACTGACATGAATTATTGAATGCATGTATTCTGTATTTTCAGAGGAGCAAAGTTAGAAACTTGAGGTTCCGTGAACTATTTCCAGGCCCCCACAACAGGAATGTCCAAGAGATGGGGTTACTGGAAGTGGCACGTATGCATTTGGACAGGATTAGGATCAGAGTGAACATTGTGCAGGATAATTCTACCCTATGTATATTCTATGACATGCTTTCCTGTTTGAAATATGTTATGGTTTAATGTATTGTATATCCTACCTGGTATTGTCAGAGTGTATTTTGAAGCTCTTCTGTATTAACTAAACTTCATACAAATCTGTTGGAAAAAAAGACACTTTAAGAAATGTGTAATGGAATTCAAAACCATTGATGTTTTATTTTTTTTTATTAGTTTACTTCAACACCATATACAAACCATAGCCAAGACAAAGTAAGCCTTTACTACACAGTCCAGTTATAAAGTTATATGACTCTGGCTTAGTCTCTGAAAATTGTTTACCAGCATCTTCATATGGGGTCAAGATTACTTTTAGAGTTTGGGTACATTCACTAAAGTCACACCCAGCACACATAACGTTTACAAGGTTTATGTAAGCTATGTAAACTTATATACACGACGCCTACATTGCTTGTATGATATGCATAACTAACGCATGTTATGCAAGCAACGTAAGTATTGCGTGTATAACGCACAACATGCTAATTGAGTAGCAAGTTTCATAAAGGTTACATAAACTCAGCAGACTTAAAGGGGCACTACAGCGAAAAATTATAAAATTTAAAATATGTGCAAACATATACAAATAAGAAGTACACTTTTTCCAGAGTAAAATGAGCCATAAATTACTTTTCTCCTATGTTGCTGTCACTTACAGTAGGTTGTAGACATCTGACAGAAGTGACAGGTTTTGGACTAGTCCATCTCTTTATAGGGGATTCTCAGGGATATATTTATTTTTTAAAAGCAGTTAATCAATGGCAGTTGCTCTGTCCAACTGCCCAAAAACTGTGTAGCGAGCAGGGAAGCTGGCCAGCATCATTGTTTAAATCCTTTTTAGGTAATATATATAGAATAAAAGCCTTGCTGAGAATTCCCTATGAAGAGATGGACTAGATCAAAACCTGTCACTTCTGTCAAATTTCTACTGCCTACTGTAAGTGACAGCAACATAGGAGAAAAGTAATTTATGGCTCATTTTACTCTGGAAAAAGTATACTTCTTATTTGTATATATTTGCACATATTTTACATTTTATAATTTTTCGATGTAGTGCCCCTTTAACCCGTGCTGTGTAAAGTTTATCGGAGTTTAGTAAATATACGCCATAGCGATGAGTGAAACATGTCCGCTTTGGTTTCACCATTATTTTTGTGAAAATCTTACTTTTTTGGCACGGATGAAAATTTTCACAAAAATATACGGGCGCAATGAAACTCACTTTTGTCAAATGCATTGAAGTATATTTTGTGCAAACTGGCAGAAAAAGAGTTTATTAAAAAAAACAAAATGTAATGCATTTGTAATCTGTGAAATAATTAAAGCTAAGACAGAACAGCGGTCAAAAGGGTTGAATATATTTCTGCCCCGTAGGGGCATCAAATGGTATTAAAAAACAGTTTATAAGAGGGGTCATGCTGATAATGCCAGTTGAACTTCGCCAAGGACACAGAAGGTTGTAATGGAAGTTAAAGTCCAGCAATTTATTGACTCCCTTGTTCTTTCTTCTTTTGAGTTCACTAGCTTTTCATTTTTCAAGAAATGTTTTTCGGCATTGGCACGTTTCAATTTTGTCACCTGCCTGTTGCTGTATTACAGACTCACTATGGATTTGCCTTCTTTAGACACTCCTGGACCCAAACTTACCATTTTAAAAGCACACAAGCCTTCTAGGTGCCAATAATTGGTTTCAGATCATATTGCTTCTACCTAGTTCCCTTAAAGAGACACTGAAGCGAAAAAAAAATTATGATATCATGCATTGGTTGTGTAGTAGGGGTAATTACTAGAACATTGGTAGCAAACAAAATTATCATATTTTTATTTTCAGTTATACAGCTTTTTGTTTTTTTTTATAACATTGTATCATTCTCTAACATTTTCAGTTTACACATTACTCAGCATTGTAAATGTTTTAACAGAACAGGCAGTGAACATTTGACTTCTCCTGAACTTTTCTCTGCAAAAGAAAAACACAATACAGTTGAGATAACCTAATCAGAAGTCAGAGCTCTCTGCGACTTTCAAAGTCCTGGAGCTCAATGGCTATTTGCATAGATAACAACTGTAATGGAAACAAATATTAGACTTATGTCTCTGCTCCTAATGCTTTATTTCTTAGCTGTACTACACAACCAATTCACTATATCATAATTTTTTTTTTGTTGCTTCAGAGTCTCTTTAAGCTTTGTACACACGCTAGACTAGATTTGACAGTGATTTGACAGCCCGTTTGAGCCAACTCTGCTATGAATCCAGCATGTATACAGAAGTCCCAATACAAAATCAAAAGATCCAGCATGTTGGATTATCTCAGGCTAGCACATTCTTCCACTCCTTACCCTGCCCACCAGAAGCCATTTCATCATGCACCATGCCGCCAATCCTTTTCTTCCTTCCACAGTGACAGAATACATTGCTCTGCTGTAGCCTAGTGATGTGTCTGTACAGCAATCTGCACCAAACTGTAGCCTTGAGAGATCAAGTCCTGATTCCTACTGGCGATAGTGCTTGTGCATGTGTACACACCATTTGTTGTAGTCTACAATCCATGACAGGCTCCTTACAGGGTTAGGGGCTATACACTCCACTCCACTCTCATCCTTTTGTGTCTTGGAATTTGATAGCTTGTGCTCTGTTATACATTTTATTCATCATGTCTATCTGTCTTTGTAATCACCAGTATTTTGTACCAGTGTCCATATTTGATTTATATCATTGTCTGTATCATTATGTACCCCTTGTTGTTTTCCTACTTTGTACAGCGCCACAGAATATGTTGGCGCTTTTTAAATCAATAATAATAATAATTATAACAGTATAGTGCACTATATGTCTTGTAATATTTGCAAGTTTTGCTTCCACCATAGTGCATCACTACAGACAGTGGGTGGAAAATGAAAATCATTTCTCTATACAGGAGTATTTCTAGAAATACAAGTTTATGGCACCACTATAGCATTTTAATATACAGAGCCGTACTGTACAACAGAGCTTGGAGACAGCTGTTTTACTCTTTGTTACTCTTCATTAGTGTAAGGTATGGAGCCAAGATGAACTTGCGTGTGTTCAGAGTTGAGAAAAGTTGGGAAAGGTCCTTGTGAGGTTTACAACCATAGAAAAGGAGCAGTTAGCAGTGATAAATCTATGGGTATACTGGCAGACTGGGCCTGGGAGATTTGTGGCTTAACTGCACAGAATCCCACAGGTGACTGAAATAGCAAAAAAAAAAAAGCAATGGCCAGTCTTGTGAAACAAGGTGGTGGCAATAGCATGCTGTATATGTGGGCTTTGCAATTAACCACTAAGATCGGCACAAACTTTAACGAAAATGTAAAATTACGGTTCATGATTACAATTACAGACAAAATTAATTAAGATTTTTTTAGAAATGTTTGCATTACGATTTTGCATCATAATTGCGAATTTCGATGTGAAATTACGACTATGCAAAATTTGCGCTCATGACTAGAAATAAACATGCCAAAGTATATATTGTAGATACTCTTTATAATCATATACAGCTTCCCTTCCATCAGGTCACAGTAATCTTCGTTTTAATAGTCAGTCCAGACTGAAGTGCACAGCGGCATATGGACTTTGCACTGGAGGAATATCTATAATGTCATCTTTCCGCTTCATGTCCTCACTCTTCCACTGCTCTGTCAAGCAGAGTCTATTTCAGCCCCAGGTGCAAGAGTCATAGCTGAAGAAGAGGAGCTGGACTGGGAGTGACATCATAGTGTGAATGCATCAGGGCAAAATTTTGTCTTCCAGAAGTTTGTGTGATTATCTATGCAATCAAGATTCAATTGAGTACGGTATTAGAGTGAATGGAAACTTAACAAAAAAAATAATCAGCCAGATACTTACCTAAGGAGAGGGAAGGCTGAGGGAAGGCTCTGGGTCCTATAGAGCCTTCCTGCTCCTCTCATGGCCCTCGCGTTCCAGCGCTGGTTCCCTTGGTAGCAGTATTTGACCAATTTGACCAAGTGTTGCTGAAGACAGCCAGCTCCGTACTGCGCCTGTGCGAGCATGCTCTCTTGCGCTCTCACACAGACGCAGTACAGAGCTGCCTGTCTTCGGGAGCACTCTGCCCCCAAAGACTTCCAAAGTCCCCCTCGGGGGGAGGATTAAAACAGAGCAGCCACCACTTAAACGAGGGGGCCGGGAGAGGAGCAGGAATGCTCAGAGCCTTCCCTCTTCTTAGGTAAGTATCTGGCTGATTTTTTATTTTATTTTATTATTTTTTTTTTAGTTCCCATTGACTGTAAGCAAAAAAAAAAATCTGCAATCTTTTGCAGTGGAGAACAGGCTGTGATTTGTTTGGAAGTAGAAACTACAACATACATAAGGACATGTTTGTTTCAATAGTTTTTCGAGACTTCTGGTACACTTTAGAACATAAAAATAAACATACCCAAGAGTATAGTAACCACTGCTACAGCCACAACTGCATTCCAGAAGCTCGATAGAGTACTAGTTTCATCCAATGTGAACATCTGATATAATCTAAAGCCCTGCTCCAAATCTGCATGCTTTAGGAGATCTCCCATAGTACAAATAAAGGTAATTGTAGGTCACTTTTTGCATATTAATGAAGTGAAGTGCCAGTTTCATAAACAGATGTTATCAATTCTGCTGATAACCACTGGAAACACAGTGTGCAGTCAGTGTACTGTTGGGATGAATCCTGAAAAAAAACAACTGTTGGACTTATGATGCCCATGCTATCTAGGCAGATACTTGCTGTTCTTTTTCTAGTGCCAACAGTAAAATGAAACGGAGAGTTTAATAGCATGCAGTGCATATACTTTAGCTTTTATCAGCTGCTTTTCCCTAAATGTTAATGCTTTCACATTCCATAACAAGGGGATTTTACATTTAAAAGTATAGCGTGTCCATATGTCGTAACACTATTTTTTGTTAATCGGTCTCGGGAATGACCTCAAAGACAAAACAAAAAACACGGAAATACGTTCAAAATCCCTGATGTGTCCAGGAGAAACCACAACACAAAACTAAGTAGGACTGGAAAATTCTGGAATTTCAATCAGCATGTTAAAAGGAAAAAAAAAGTTCTAGGTCTTTGCCTCTAGCCCCTTCTCAGCTCGTGGAAAGACACTGCAGTTGCCAAAACCTATACCGTGTTCTTCTGAAACCTGATTTTTTTTCATACTTTTTAGGGGAAAAGGAGAGGGGTATTTTGCCCCTCTCTCTCTCTTTCTTAAGAAGAGAAGTATTCTTGAGAAGAATGAAGACATGGGAAATGCTCCCAGTTCCGAAATGCCTCTGTAAGTTGCTAGTAGGAATCTGCAACTGAAAAGTATTATGAAGATTAAAAAGACAGTCCTTGTTTTGTTGATATTGCATCTGATATTGTTTATCTTTTCACAATTAATATGCTCTATAAATTTTTGATAGAACAAATTATTTTTGTAATAATAACATGTATTTTAATAGAACCCTAAAGTAGCATGTAACATGGGGTGAGATGCACTAGCTTTTGGTAAAGCTGCCATATGCAGCCATTGCACAGCAATTTTACTGTTACTAATGCCAGGTGAAATGCGTTAGTAGTGCAATCAGCGCAACTCGTGTTACCTAGGTAGCCTCCGAGCTGCTAGGGTAATGCGTGCAACTCTACTCGAGCAAGTGCCATAATGCATGTTACCCAGGTTACACCAGTTGCACTAATTGCTCAATGCGTGCTACTTTCCTGGGGTTACTACCAGTAATATTACAGTGGGCTGTCTATGTATGGCCAATTTGCCAAAAGTCAGTGCATCAGGCCCATGATGAGATAAATGTGTATGTACTGTAACGATTGTGGAATTCTCTCCGTGATCAGCGCACAAGACGTGCGCTGACACTGCGGAAATCCTCCACAAGTGTATAATTTGAGGGAACCCAGCAAAAGGTGCAATGCACCTGTAGAGGAAAATTCCTGTCGGCAGGTGGAGCTGTGGAGTGCAGAGGAACAGCTCCTCTGCCCTGCCACAGACGCCAGACAGGAATTGCACGAAGGGAAGAAACGCAGAGCAAAATAGCCCTGAAAGAGAGAGATCAAAGCGACAGAGGGTATGTGTGTCCACCAATCTAGTCGCCACCCTGCGACGATGAACACACAACCAGGAAGATAAAGTGAGAAGGCAATCGCCAGAGATGGCGATTGCTAACAGCGACACAAGACCGAATAAGCACAGATGAGGAATGTATGTATGTCCACCAATCTAGCCGCCAACCTACGACGGTGGACACACAACAGAAGAAACCAAGTGAGAACGCAATCGCAAGAGAAGCGATTGCGAAAGAGAATGAGCACAGGGACAGAATGTATGTATGTGTCCCAATCTAGTCGCCAACCCGCGACGGTGCACACACAACAGCAGATATGAAGTAGGAATGCAATCGCGAGAGAGGCGATTGCCAGAGGTGACACAAGGCTACAGCAAGGTAGAGCACGAGAGTAGCAAAGGCACAGCAAATCATACAATGAGAAGATAAGGAAAATAACAAACGCTAACTAAACGCAAACACCGCACTCATTCGCAACAGCGAATGCGTTTTCTGCTCGGTCTCCGCATGATAAGCACAACAGAGACAAGCACGCCTAACTAACCACCGACAGACAAACATGAAACAGAGGACACGAGTGCTTGCTTAACGGTTACCTCACCTGAGCCTCAAGCAAGCGTTCGTAGCAGACAAGACAGATACACGAAAACAGGAGTAAGTGAGAGACACGATCCACTGCTCTTTCCACCAGAGTGAGTGCGATCCAAGTATAGAAACAGAGCAAGCTGGATCCACTGCTCTTTCCGCCAGAGCAAGTGCGATCCAAATACAGCAAGAGAGTTGCAGACCAGAAGGATCCACAGCACTAGCGCAAGGCGAGTGCGATCCAGGCAAGACAGATCAGAAGGGGCTACCAGTAACAACCGCTGTTCCAGTTAGCACCCAGACACACAGAACGATTTCCTGTCGGCCACCGCTGGGACAGGACAACCGTAACAGACAAACAAACAGATATGCAATCCTAACTGCACTAGGGAACCTGCCTAGTGCAGTCCCAGGAATTACTCTAAGCTAATCTTTTTTTTTTCACAATTTCAAGCTTTATTGAGCAAAAGAAAGTAACAATACAATAGAATAAACACCATACAGCTGACAATTTCAAAAGAATGGATTTGGTCGCATATGTATTCCAACAAAGTTCCAAAGGGGCCTGTTTGGTAAAAACAAAGGGAAAAGAAAAAGAAAAGCGAAATGGCCCAGGAAACACTAAACATTAATAACCAGTCCTTCTCATATGACAGCAGATGAGTTACGCTAATTGTAGTCAAAGTAGGTGTGTTCAATTTTACCAACTAGCATTAATTGCCTATGTGTCCATGTACCCAAGTATGAAGGGAGAAGAGGGAATAAACAGGAAACAGTAAGGAGAGGAAGAAGAGAAGTGGTAAGTGTCTTACTACCGAAATGACAGTTGGACCCATTCGCCTATAGGGACATTAGCACTTGATTAAGAAGCCAAAAAATTCTTATATTCATCCGTACATTGATAGTCAAACCACACCATCCAGGTCAATGAGTGCTTTTCGCTTTGATCATTAGACATGTGTATCAATTTTTCCATATTCTCAATTGAGTCTACCCTTCTGATCCAGTCCTTCACTGAAGGTGGGGTAGAATTTTTCCATCTCGCAGGTATCAGGGCCCTGGCCGCATTAACCATATGAATCACAAGGGATCTTTTGTATGCTTTAATAGATTCCATCGTGTTGTGGAGTAGAAGGGAATCTGGTGAGAAGATAATTTGGTCGCATGAAACTTTTTCCATGATTCGATGGACCTGTGACCAAAATGGTTTAATTAGTGGGCATGACCAGAATATGTGCAGAAGTGAACCTCCCGGTGACCCGCATCGCCAGCATGTGTCGGGAACTGACGGATAAATTTTATGTAGGGAGGATGGGGTCCTGTACCAGCGTGAAATAATTTTATAACCCATCTCTTGGGTGTTGACATTTAAGGATCCCTTGTGATTCAGAATGAAGATCTTTTGCCAGTGCTCATCATCCCAACCTACACCCAGGTCCTCTTCCCAGTATCTCTGAAAGTTAAATTTATCTGCATTTGGCTTCTGAACTACCATCTGGTACAAAATAGAAATTAGGTGGCCCGGCTTCTCCTCAGCTACTATTAGTTCTTCAAAAGCAGTAAGTGTTTTTCCCCAATTAAATTTTTGCTTAAGAGAGTTCAGAAAGTGCCTAATTTGGAAAAATTGCCATTGATTAAGGACCTTACCCTCTCTCAGCACAGACATCTCAGCAAAAGATTTGACTGAATTTCCTGATACAAAATCTTTAATTCTAGGGCAACCATCCTTTGGCCAGTCTCTGAGGAAAGGAACCTCGAGGGCTGGTAAGAAGGCTAGATTGTCACCTAATGGGGTAATCTTACTTGGGAAAGAGGATAGGCCCAAGGAAGGGAGTATTTTTCGCATTGTTTTGATTGTGGCCAGGAGTAAGGGATTGACCCAGGTCTTTTGGATCGCTTTCGGGACATCTGACCATCCAATATTTTGTGCTTTTCTCTCAGCGGTTTCTTGTTCAATGAGAACCCATTTTTTAGGACACCTGTGGTTCGACCACTCAACAACCCTGGAGAGTTGTGATGCTACATGATATGCACACAGATCCGGCAGGGCAACTCCCCCGTTTTCCTTGGCAGAGGTAAGTATTGTTCTTTTTATTCTGGGTGGTCTATTTCCCCAGATAAATTTATTAATATATTTTTGAAGGTCTCTCAGGTAAGTCGGGGGTAGTGATATCGGTAAGCATTGGCTGATATAGAGAAATCTAGGAAGGAGGTTCATTTTTACAGAGGCCATGCGTCCAAACCAGGAAAGGCTTTTTTTTTGTCCCCACTCTAACAAGTCGGCCTTCAACGCAGTCCCCACCCACTCAAAGTTTTGTTTATAGAGGTCATTGAGGTTTTGGGTGATATTGATCCCCAGGTATCTCAGTCTGCCATCTGCCCAGGCAAAAGGGAACGACGCTCTGCACAATCCTACCACAGTTTGATCTAGAGTAACGTTTAGAGCTTCGGATTTATGGAAGTTTATTTTTAAGTTTGATATATACCCAAAGTCGTCAAATCTGTGCATTAGACCAGGAAGGGAACGTAATGGGTCTTGTAGGAAAAACAAGAGATCGTCCGCAAATGCAGCTACCACATGGTAGTGAGCACCAATTTGGATTCCCTTAATTGATCTGTCCTCTCTTATCGCGTTCAGGAAGGGTTCAAGCGTGAGAATGTAAATGAGGGGGGATAAAGGGCAACCCTGTCTTGTTCCATTGCTAATCTTCAATGGGGTGGATAAGCAGCCGTTCGCCTTCACCTGGGCAGACGGATTCGAATACAGAAGATCGATTAGCTGTCTTAAGAAGGGACCCAACCCTAGGCCTGACAGGGTGGCACGTATATAATCCCATGCCACCCTGTCAAATGCCTTCTCTGCGTCTGTGGATAGAATGAAGGAACTAATATTGTGTTTTTTGGCAAATGCCATCATGCCCACTGTTCTCATGACATTTTCTTTCGCCTCTCTGCCTGGAACAAACCCCACTTGATCACTATTAATGTGGTCAGGTATGTAAGGGAGTAATCTGTTGGCCAGGATCTTTGCCAGGATCTTAGCGTCAAGGTTCAGCAAAGATATGGGTCTATAACTGGAACACTGCTGTAAGTCCTTGCCAGGCTTGGGAATCACCACAATGTGTGCAGCTAGAAATTGTTGAGAGGGGGTACAACCGGGGGAGACCGCGTTGAATGCCGAGATAAAGGGAGACGCTAGGACATGTTTAAGAGATTTGTAGTATTGTGATGTTAGTCCGTCAGGGCCAGGAGCCTTACCAGTCTTTAGGGATTTAATTGCCATCAGAAATTCGTCAGTGGTCAGGGGGGAGTCTAAGTCTGATTTGTCTTCCGCGGAGATATGGAGTGGTTTTCCGTGTCTCTGCAGAAAGTCTGTTATCTTGGCAGACCGGTCTCGGCTTTCAGGGGAGTTGCTTTGCGATTGTTGGGATTGTTTCAGGTTGTATAAGGAGTTGTAATAATTCTTAAACTCCTCAACAATCTCTTCTGATTTCGTCAGTTTTTTTTGGTTACTATCAACTATGGAGGGTATCTGTGAGCGTAAGGTTTGTTTCCGAAGAGATCTGGCCAAGTATTTCCCACTTTTATTACCCATTTCGTAGAAGATTTTTTTCCCAGCAAGAATTTTCCGCTTAGCGTCTGCGAATAATAAGTATTGAAGCTGTATTCTACAGGCGGAGAGTTCCTCCAACGTCTGAACAGCCAGAGATTGTTTGTGGATTCTTTCCAACCTAGATATCTGTGCTGACAAGTTAGCAATGCCCTCCTCTCTTTCCTTTTTGAGTTTAGATCCCATCCTAATAAATTGGCCTCGAATCACTGGCTTATGGGCTTCCCATAGGGTAAGACCAGATATCTCTGGGGTACTGTTCATATCAAAATAAGATTGCAAACTCTGCGAGATCTCCTGAACTCTGTGTTTTTCAGATAACAAATTTGGATTAAGTCTCCAACACCAAGTTTTAGATAACTTTTCCGGAAATTCTAGTGTTAGGAGTATTGGAGCATGATCCGAAAGGGCGATGTTGCCAATCTTGGCATCCTTTATCATTGACAAGTCTCGCTGAGCTACAAAAAAGTAATCGATACGTGAGTATTTGTGGTGGATACTGGAGTAGAACGAGTAATCCCTATCTTTTGGATGAATTAAGCGCCATGCGTCCGTTAGGGAGAGATTATATAGACTGTTCTTAATTTGTTTGAGGACTTTATAGGATAGCACTGATGTTCCGTTAGAACAATCCAGTAACGGTTGCAAGGGTACATTAAAGTCCCCTCCCACGATCAGAATGCCTTGGGAGAAGCCCATCAATCTATGTATAACTGTGGAGATAAAGGAGTTCTGTTGCCTATTTGGGGCGTAGAGATTAGCCAACGTGACCTGTCTCTCCCCCATCTTACCCTTTACAAAGATAAATCTGCCGTTTGGATCATGCTCCACCTCCTCTACAGAGAAAGGAAAATCCTTATGAAGGAAAATTGATACACCTTTCGTTTTAGAGGTAGCGGACGTAGCATGGAAAGCCACAGGGAATCTGTAGTCAAATCTGGATGGGATGTGGTTGGCCCTCAAGTGGGTTTCCTGAAGGAAGGCCACTTGGGTTTTCTCTTTTTGCAAGAACTTAAATATGGAAGTTCTTTTCTCCGGCGTATTCAAACCATTCACATTAAGTGATAACAGATTTACAGTTACTAGGTTATTGGATGTCTGTGGCTTTCCATCCTTGGGTAAAGGGTGGTTTGTCGGACGTCTTACCATGTTTGTTTTGTTTGAGGACTGAGATGACCCTGAGAATAAATCAGAAAAGGGGTCAAAATAGATCAGACAAGGTAGTAGAGAAGAGAGTAATAAGATAAGTGTGTAGGATACGGAAAGTTGGTACATGGATAACTCTATCTATAAGCCTATAAATCTACAGTAGAAGTACACCTACAAATCAATAGCTACCAAGCCCACGTGAGCACCACGTGGCGTGTAGTGCTCACCTACTTTGTGGGGACGGTAATCAGTGTATGCGCGGACACACTGTGTGGGGAATGCGGGAGACGTCCAGCGAGAGTAGCCTATCGCCAAACACGAAAACCGAGAAGGGAGTGTTGTTAGGGATTGAGTAAACTGCTGTGTCCGCCCATACACTGAGTAAACTTTCTCCGTTTTACCATCCCATGGATATGCTAGTAGGAGGGATGTCGTCAGATCACTACATGAATGCTAACGTCTGCTAAGACAAGGAGTTAGGACAGACCGCCACGGCCTCCGCAAATAGGCGGATATAGCCCGCGCAGCCAATCCCAGTCCTCGCCCAAAGAGCAATCAGTGTGACCAGACGTCACCCCCCCTATGGTAGTTAACCTAAATGTCACCAGTAAACATATAACAGGTTCAGAGACAATCACATGCAATAAACATATCGTATACGCGTGCATAATTTCTAACTGAGGGACCAATCCGTCTCGTCGTCCCGAGTGTGGGCCCTAGAGTTTTAGGGGGGGGCTCCCCCTCAGATACAGCGTAAAAAAAAAAATCAAGTAGCAACATACTTTGAGTAAAATGGGGGTGTCTTGAGCTAGTAAGATTTCCATAACATACAGCAAATAACGAACAGCAGAGGGCAGGGGAGTCAAACCTGTGGAGAAAGTCACAGACCCATTACGACATACGCTTCTCTGAATTAGATTTTCACCGGTGGGGACGTCGTTACGGTTTAAGAGACCAAGGGGATCATTCCTCTTCAGCTGAATCATGAGCTGATCCCTCGGATTGGTGGGGGGATCTCATATCGGGTGTAAAGTTCGCCTCTGATTGGTCTACTTCCGTCTGCTTCCTGATTTTGGGTGGTTTGTTAAAGGTAGCTCTTAGATCACTTAAGTCACCGTCCCAGTCTGGTAAATCAACAGCAGGGATGCCCACATCTTCACAAAAGTCGGCTAGGCCCGATATGGAATGTAAGGTGAATTGTTTTCCATTAACAGCAACAGTGAGGGCGAACGGGAAGCGCCATTTATAATTGAGACCTTTATTTCTTAATGCTGAGAGGAGAGGTTTCATCACCCTTCTTTTGGCCAAGGTAATGGGTGACAAGTCCTGAAATAGCTGAATAGGGGTATCGTTAAACAGAATCTCCTCCTGGTCTCTAGCTGCACGGGTGATCTCTTCTTTCAAAGTAAAAGACTCCAGACAACAAATTATATCTCTAGGTTGCTCACCATCAGAAGCTCTCGGTCGCAGGGCTCTATGTGCTCTCACAAATCCCACCGATGAATCAGAAGGCCGTTCCAGGAGGTTGTTAAAGATGGTAGTTAGCGCCTTTATTATGTTGTCCTGCGTCACAGACTCCGGGATACCCTTTATGCGCAAGTTACATCTCCGGCCACGGTTGTCTAAGTCCTCTAATTTACGGGCATGTTCATCTAGTCTCCCCTTTTGCTTTTGGGAGGTGTTGTGCAGGGACTTTATGCGTGCATCTCTCTTTTCCCCGGCTTCCTCCATCATGCGCAGCTTGCGGCCTATGCCAGCCACATCTGACCTCATCTCCGCTATCGCGCTGTGGAAGGAGGCTTTGATGTCCTCAGCCATGGTGTGCATATCTGCCAGGGTAGGTGCCATGTGTTGTTTGTCTGCGCCCTTAGTTGCGGCAGGTGGGGATGATCCGGGAGACGAACGAGCAGGTCCGGCCTCCTTCGGCGGCGCCATCTTGGGGGTTTGAGAGCGGAGTGTTTGCGAGCGAAATAAGTCTGGGACCGTTCGTTCTACTTGGGCGGCTTTGGATTTAGCGTCTGCACGGGTTGCTTTCTGGCGACGGGAGCTCTTGTTATCCATGGGTGGGTGCCCGGGATGGCTGAAAAGAAGCTTTAGGCGGACATACAAGCAGGAGCTCAAGAGTTAGGCAGCCATCACGCAGCGACGTCAAACCACGCCCCCCCTAAGCTAATCTTTAAACAATGAGCAAGGCTGACACTCCAGGAGTGTTTCACAGGACTAACCCTTATGACCAGCGAAGGTCTGTGATATCACATGGTATATATAGAGCAAGCCTACAAAGGATGTGGCTAGGCAATTTGCATGACAAACGTATGCAAATTTCTCAGCAGCAGCAAGCTGCAAAACTGACAAAAGGTCTCTCTTCCAGAGACCTGCAGAATGCAGACCTGAACAGTGGTCAAAAAGCTGCCTGCCTGCGCAGGCAGCTGAGCGGATCATTACAGTACCCCCCCCCCCCCTCTAGGGTCGTATTCCAGGCGAGCCTCTAACCTGATATTTGCAAAAGACTCTAACTGAAGACTCATGAAGGTCAGGACAGCCCGACAAGGCCCAATTCCAGAGTCAGCCTACCTGAAACCGACCTCATCGGAAGGAGAAGCCACCGAAACATGCCCATCAGCACCACAAGTCTCAGTGTAACACCCATCAGGACAGTGAATGCCAGAGAAAAAGCCATCGACACCCACTGAGCCATGCCCACCACCTTCCATGGACCGTCCAAAAATACCAAACCTGCCACAATACCCATTCGAAGTGTCCCTTTCCACAAAGCACCCACTGCTGATCTCATCCAAGGTACCAGGAAATATTTCTCCCAGGATCTCCCAGAACACTTTGAAGCTCCGCAGAGATCCCAGGAGGGCAGAACGATCACCAGGCTCACACGGAGAACTATCAAGAACCCCTATGGAACCAATGACAATTCCAGATTCAGAATTACCAGGACAAGCATCAAGACCAGGGCCTTCAGGGACCACCTCTTAGCATGCAGGCAGGCAGGCAACATCAGAACAGGTTTCCACCGAGGAAGCATCTGAGCAGGCTGGCAACCGAGACACACTTGGGCTTACTGGGTCACAGAACACATCGGGGTACACTAGCCCAAGGGGAACCTCAGGACACGTCGAGGAACTGCCAACCTCAGAGTCCGTTACGACAAGACCAAAACCAGAACCGGGCAGAGAATCATCACGAGCAATGGTCTCAAGCACTGGACCCTCAAAAGAAGGCTTGGACTCAAACCTAGAAATCTCTGTGACAATAATATCATCATTGACTACATATGAGTGAAGCTCCACCAGAGCTGCAAAGGTAGTCAGCACAACAGCAATGCCTACTGAAGTGGGCAACACCTCAGAAGGACTTGGGGGGCAGGAGAAATCTCCTACAAGTTCTGCACCCTTTGGGAGGAACTCGGAGGTCTCCAGGACATCAGACAAGACCTCAGGAACATCATTTTCCAAGTTTTCTAAGAAGGACTCTGAACTATCCATGTTACAGGGCAAAACTGGAACTTTATTTTGTGGACAGGGCAGATGTCCCAGGGAAGGTTCCACCATAAACTGAGACTGAATTTCATCGTCACGAGTGGAATGTACAGGAATATTTACTGGAACACACACTGACTCCCTAACTTTAATCTCACTGCACCCAGAATTCTGCGTAGCAGTCAAACTAGCTTGCAACTCCAAAACTGCAGAAAAACAGGTGAGTATAGTAGCAATACCTAGACGAGCCTCTAGGGACACTGCAGGAGACTCTAAACAAGGCCATATTAACTCATCCAGAGTACAGGGTGCAGAATCAGCATTTTCCTCAGAACAAGAAAGGGACTCACAAATGTCAGTGCGAGTGGAGATCATGTTTTCATTCATGGTACAGGGCAGATTCAGAGAAAGCTTCTCTGGGTAAAGCAAAGAAGCTTCAGCATCAGATTCGCAAAACCGAAGTGCTGTCTCACTCTTAGATTCGGCTAACAATGTCAAATCCGAGGAGTCAGAACGCAAAACTTGCGAATCAAAAATCGCTTTAGGTTGTGAAACTGACGCTTCCATAGCGCACACCTCCGCGATCTGCGGGGCAGACTGTAAGGCGTTCAGGACAGAAACACTGGAGCAACTGTCACCAGGCAGATCCTTACAGGTGTGAACAGGGTGAGACAAAGACGCATTTGCAGTAGAAATAGCGACAACATCAGGAAAAACTTTATTAGACATATTAATTTTACTTTTGATGCTGCATAATTTAGGAATTTTCCCCATAGCAGGATCACAGATGGAAGATCTTAAAGATCTGTCTCTAAATGATAAGGGTTCCCACACATCCTTGAGAAAACTGGCACATTCATGCTGATCACAATCTGCAGGAACATCCGAGAAACAGGCATTAGATCGCATAGATTCAAACTGCACACAGTCAGGAGAGAATCTTTCAGGATTCGCACAGGAATCAACCACAGTGGTACACCCATTCATTTCAGATCGCACAATGTCAAGACTCACATGCTTTACCCCAGAAAGGCAGGAACAATCATCCGACAACGATGTCTCTTTATTGGAATCAATTGATTGGTGTGTGTGCAACTCATCCAAAATCGTCTGCCATACATAAATCACCAGATCCACATCACCCTCGTCACATTCATCGGAATCAATCAAAAGGTACATAGAATCGAGACAATCATTCAGGACATCTTCGCTTTTTGCGATGTAAAAATCGCAAAAGGCTTTCCAATCAAAATCAAATTCCTCCATCAAGGCCCCAATGTCCCATGAGGCAAATGGAGGTTCAAACAAGCCAGTATAATCTCCATATGGGTGGAGATCAGGAACAAGAACAGATTTTTTAACTGCTTTAATATAGTGTGCGATTCTATCTATAATAGGATCCACATAAGCTTTGGATTGGGGCAAAAAACCCGGAGACTGAGCAACATTACTGTAAACATCATTAGGGAGTGTTTTATTCAGATGCTTGCGATTTTTAATTTTTCCCTTTTTAGCCACTTTGCATGTCTGTTTAAATGCAAGAAACGTATCCAGGCAGTTCTCTTGCATCTGCTTAGAAGCTAAAGTGGCAAGAGAAACATTGAATTGATTATCATACTGAATGGCTTTGCACATTTCAGACCTGACAGAAATAACCTCTTTATTTATGGTTGCTATGGGCAACAAATCTTTTGGCTGACAAGCCGAATCAGCAGATTGGCCTGCAAGCACCAACTCATTAACATATGGTAATGACAGAGAAATGTTGCATAACCTAATCTGATCAGCATCATGCACTGCAGGAAAAAACTCATAGAAATAACTTGGCATGCAAGTTACAAGCTTACGAGAAAACACATGAGCCAGAAATCTGCGAGGGTTATGTCTCAGATTCTTGTGTCTGGCATACTCATCAGCCCACACGAACAGATCCCCTTGGAAAAGATTGTAAGCAATCTGACCACTCCAAGTGGAAATATTGGTGGCCTGAAATTCAGGATTAGCCAAGAATCTGGAACATTCTGATATGAACTCATCTCTGGTTTCAGAGTCCAGTATCTTAAACCTCTTAAAGACATAGGGCCCATATTTGACCAAATCGTACAAATCGGAAATTCCCTCTACACTGGGAATTTCGGTCTGGCTGGTCATACTGTAACGATTGTGGAATTCTCTCCGTGATCAGCGCACAAGACTTGCGCTGACACTGCGGAAATCCTCCACAAGCGTATAATTTGAGGGAACCCAGCAAAAGGTGCAATGCACCTGTAGAGGGAAATTCCTGTCGGCAGGTGGAGCTGTGGAGTGCAGAGGAACAGCTCCTCTGCCCTGCCACAGACGCCAGACAGGAATTTGCACGAAGGGAAGAAACGCAGGGCAAGATAGCCCTGAAAGAGAGAGATCAAAGCGACAGAGGGTATGTGTGTCCACCAATCTAGTCGCCACCCTGCGACGATGAACACACAACCAGGAAGTTAAAGTGAGAAGGTAATTGCCAGAGATGGTGATTGCTAACAGCGACACAAGACCGAATAAGCACAGATGAGGAATGTATGTATGTCCACCAATCTAGCCGCCAACCTGCGACGGTGGACACACAACAGAAGAAACCAAGTGAGAACACAATCGCAAGAGAAGCGATTGCGAACGAGAATAAGCACAGGGACAGAATGTATGTATGTGCCCCAATCTAGTCGCCAACCCGCGACGGTGCACACACAACAGCAGATATATAGTAGGAACGCAATCGCGAGAGAGGCGATTGCTAGAGGTGACACAAGGCTACAGCAAGGCAGAGCACGAGAGTAGCAAAGGCACAGCAAATCTTACAATGAGAAGATAAGGAAAATAACAAACACTAACTAAACGCAAATACCGCACTCATTCGCAACAGCGAACGCGTTTTCTGCGTGGTCTCCGTGTGATAAGCACAACAGAGACAAGCACGCCTAACTAATCACCGACAGACAAAAATGACGCGAGCGCTTGCTTAACGGTTACCTCACCAAGCCTCCAGCAAGCGTTCGTAGCAGGCAAGACAGAAACACAAAAACAGGAGTAAGTGAGAGACACGATCCACTGCTCTTTCCGCCAGAGCGAGTGCGATCCAAGTATAGAAACAGAGCGAGCTGGATCCACTGCTCTTTCTGCCAGAGCAAGTGCGATCCAAGTACAGCAAGAGAGTTGCAGACCAGAAGGATCCACAGCACTAGCGAAAGGCGAGTGCGATCCAGGCAAGACAGATCAGAAGGGGCTTCCAGTAACAACCGCTGTTCCGGTTAGCACCCAGACACACAGAACGATTTCCTGTCGGCCACCGCTGGGACAGGACAACCGTAACAGACAAACAAACAGATATGCAATCCTAACTGCACTAGGGAACCTGCCTAGTGCAGTCCCAGGAATTACTCTAAGCTAATCTTTAACCACTTTCCGACCGCACACTCATAACGTGCGTCGGCAAAGTGGCAGCTGCAGGACCAGCGACGCAGTACTGCGTCGCCAGCTGCAGCCTAATTAATCAGGAAGCAGTCGCTCGTACGAGCGGCTGCTTCCTGTCAAATCACGGCGGGGGGCTCCGTGAATAGCCTGCGGCCCGCCGATGGCGGCTCGCAGGCTAGATGTAAACACAAGCGGAAATAATCCGCTTTGTTTACATTTGTACGGCGCTGCTGCGCAGCAGCGCCGTAAGGCAGATCGGCGATCCCCGGCCAATCAGCGGCCGGGGATCGCCGCCATGTGACAGGGGACGTCCTGTCACTGGCTGCACAGGACGGATAGCCGTCCTGTGCAGCCCCGATCACCGGGGGAGGCAGCAGGTAGGAGAGGGAGGGGGGAATTTCGCCGCGGAGGGGGGCTTTGAGGTGCCCCCCCGCCACCCACAGCAGGCAGGAGAGATCAGACCCCCCCAGCACATCATCCCCATAGGGGGGAAAAAAGGGGGGCAATCTGATCTCCCTGCCTGCACTCTGATCTGTGCTGGGGGCTGCAGAGCCCACCCAGCACAGATCAATCAAACCAGCGCTGGTCCTTAAGGGGGGGTAAAGGGTGGGTCCTCAAGTGGTTAAACAATGAGCAAGGCTGACACTCCAGGAGTGTTTCACAGGACTAACCCTTATGACCAGCGAAGGTCTGTGATATCACATGGTATATATAGAGCAAGCCTACAAAGGATGTGGCTAGGCAATTTGCATGACAAACGTATGCAAATTCCTCAGCAGCAGCAAGCTGCAAAACTGACAAAAGGTCTCTCTTCCAGAGACCTGCAGAATGCAGACCTGAACAGTGGTCAAAAAGCTGCCCGCCTGCGCAGGCAGCTGAGCGGATCATTACAGTATTCCCCCCCCCCCCCCCCTCTAGGGTCGGATTCCAGGCGAGCCTCTAACCTGATATTTGCAAAAGACTCTAACTGAAGACTCATGAAGGTCAGGACAGCCCGACAAGGCCCAATTCCAGAGTCAGCCCACCTGAAACCGACCTCATCGGAAGGAGAAGCCACCGAAACATGCCCATCAGCACCACAAGTCTCAGTGTAACACCCATCAGGACAGTGAATGCCAGAGAAAAAGCCATCGACACCCACTGAGCCATGCCCACCACCTTCCATGGACCGTCCAAAAATACCAAACCTGCCACAATACCCATTCGAAGTGTCCCTTTCCACAAAGCACCCACTGCTGATCTCATCCAAGGTACCAGGAAATATTTCTCCCAGGATCTCCCAGAACACTTTGAAGCTCCGCAGAGATCCCAGGAGGGCAGAACGATCACCAGGCTCACACGGAGAACTATCAAGAACCCCTATGGAACCAATGACAATTCCAGATTCAGAATTACCAGGACAAGCATCAAGACCAGGGCCTTCAGGGACCACCTCTTAGCATGCAGGCAGGCAGGCAACATCAGAACAGGTTTCCACCGAGGAAGCATCTGAGCAGGCTGGCAACCGAGACACACTTGGGCTTTCTGGGTCACAGAACACATCGGGGTACACTAGCCCAAGGGGAACCTCAGGACACGTCGAGGAACTGCCAACCTCAGAGTCCGTTACGACAAGACCAAAACCAGAACCGGGCAGAGAATCATCACGAGCAATGGTCTCAAGCACTGGACCCTCAAAAGAAGGCTTGGACTCAAACCTAGAAATCTCTGTGACAATAATATCATCATTGACTACATATGAGTGAAGCTCCACCAGAGCTGCAAAGATAGTCAGCACAACAGCAATGCCTACTGAAGTGGGCAACACCTCAGAAGGACTTGGGGGGCAGGAGAAATCTCCTACAAGTTCTGCACCCTTTGGGAGGAACTTGGAGGTCTCCAGGACATCAGACAAGACCTCAGGAACATCATTTTCCAAGTTTTCTAAGAAGGACTCTGAACTATCCATGTTACAGGGCAAAACTGGAACTTTATTTCGTGGACAGGGCAGATGTCCCAGGGAAGGTTCCACCATAAACTGAGACTGAATTTCATCATCACGAGCGGAATGTACAGGAATATTTACTGGAACACACACTGACTCCCTAACTTTAATCTCACTGCACCCAGAATTCTGCGTAGCAGTCAAACTAGCTTGCAACTCCAAAACTGCAGAAAAACAGGTGAGTATAGTAGCAATACCTAGACGAGCCTCTAGGGACACTGCAGGAGACTCTAAACAAGGCCATATTAACTCATCCAGAGTACAGGGTGCAGAATCAGCATTTTCCTCAGAACAAGAAAGGGACTCACAAATGTCAGTGCGAGTGGAGATCATGTTTTCATTCATGGTACAGGGCAGATTCAGAGAAAGTTTCTCTGGGTAAAGCAAAGAAGCTTCAGCATCAGATTCGCAAAACCGAAGTGCTGTCTCACTCTTAGATTCGGCTAACAATGTCAAATCCGAGGAGTCAGAACGCAAAACTTGCGAATCAAAAATCGCTTTAGGTTGTGAAACTGACGCTTCCATAGCGCACACCTCCGCGATCTGCGGGGCAGACTGTAAGGCGTTCAGGACAGAAACACTGGAGCAACTGTCACCAGGCAGATCCTTACAGGTGTGAACAGGTTGAGACAAAGACGCATTTGCAGTAGAAATAGCGACAACATCAGGAAAAACTTTATTAGACATATTAATTTTACTTTTGATGCTGCATAATTTAGGAATTTTCCCCATAGCAGGATCACAGATGGAAGATCTTAAAGATCTGTCTCTAAATGATAAGGGTTCCCACACATCCTTGAGAAAACTGGCACATTCATGCTGATCACAATCTGCAGGAACATCCGAGAAACAGGCATTAGATCGCATAGATTCAAACTGCACACAGTCAGGAGAGAATCTTTCAGGATTCGCACAGGAATCAACCACAGTGGTACACCCATTCATTTCAGATCGCACAATGTCAAGACTCACGTGCTTTACCCCAGAAAGGCAGGAACAATCATCCGACAACGATGTCTCTTTATTGGAATCAATTGATTGGTGTGTGTGCAACTCATCCAAAATCGTCTGCCATACATAAATCACCAGATCCACATCACCCTCGTCACATTCATCGGAATCAATCAAAAGGTACATAGAATCGAGACAATCATTCAGGACATCTTCGCTTTTTGCAATGTAAAAATCGCAAAAGGCTTTCCAATCAAAATCAAATTCCTCCATCAAGGCCCCAATGTCCCATGAGGCAAATGGAGGTTCAAACAAGCCAGTATAATCTCCATATGGGTGGAGATCAGGAACAAGAACAGATTTTTTAACTGCTTTAATATAGTGTGCGATCCTATCTATAATAGGATCCACATAAGCTTTGGATTGGGGCAAAAAACCCGGAGACTGAGCAACATTACTGCAAACATCATTAGGGAGTGTTTTATTCAGATGCTTGCGATTTTTAATTTTTCCCTTTTTAGCCACTTTGCATGTCTGTTTAAATGCAAGAAACGTATCCAGGCAGTTCTCTTGCATCTGCTTAGAAGCTAAAGTGGCAAGAGAAACATTGAACTGATTATCATACTGAATGGTTTTGCACATTTCAGACCTGACAGAAATAACATCTTTATTTATGGTTGCTATGGGCAACAAATCTTTTGGCTGACAAGCCGAATCAGCAGATTGGCCTGCAAGCACCAACTCATTAACATATGGTAATGACAGAGAAATGTTGCATAACCTAATCTGATCAGCATCATGCACTGCAGGAAAAAACTCATAGAAATAACTTGGCATGCAAGTTACAAGCTTACGAGAAAACACATGAGCCAGAAATCTGCGAGGGTTATGTCTCAGATTCTTGTGTCTGGCATACTCATCAGCCCACACGAACAGATCCCCTTGGAAAAGATTGTAAGCAATCTGACCACTCCAAGTGGAAATATTGGTGGCCTGAAATTCAGGATTAGCCAAGAATCTGGAACATTCTGATATGAACTCATCTCTGGTTTCAGAGTCCAGTATCTTAAACCTCTTAAAGACATAGGACCCATATTTGACCAAATCATACAAATCGGAAATTCCCTCTACACTGGGAATTTCGGTCTGGCTGGTCATACTGTAACGATTGTGGAATTCTCTCCGTGATCAGCGCACAAGACTTGCGCTGACACTGCGGAAATCCTCCACAAGCGTATAATTTGAGGGAACCCAGCAAAAGGTGCAATGCACCTGTAGAGGGAAATTCCTGTCGGCAGGTGGAGCTGTGGAGTGCAGAGGAACAGCTCCTCTGCCCTGCCACAGACGCCAGACAGGAATTTGCACGAAGGGAAGAAATGCAGGGCAAGATAGCCCTGAAAGAGAGAGATCAAAGCGACAGAGGGTATGTGTGTCCACCAATCTAGTCGCCACCCTGCGACGATGAACACACAACCAGGAAGTTAAAGTGAGAAGGTAATTGCCAGAGATGGCGATTGCTAACAGCGACACAAGACCGAATAAGCACAGATGAGGAATGTATGTATGTCCACCAATCTAGCCGCCAACCTGCGACGGTGGACACACAACAGAAGAAACCAAGTGAGAACACAATCGCAAGAGAAGCGATTGCGGACGAGAATAAGCACAGGGACAGAATGTATGTATGTGCCCCAATCTAGTCGCCAACCCGCGACGGTGCACACACAACAGCAGATATATAGTAGGAACGCAATCGCGAGAGAGGCGATTGCCAGAGGTGACACAAGGCTACAGCAAGGCAGAGCACGAGAGTAGCAAAGGCACAGCAAATCTTACAATGAGAAGATAAGGAAAATAACAAACACTAACTAAACGCAAATACCGCACTCATTCGCAACAGCGAACGCGTTTTCTGCGTGGTCTCCGCGTGATAAGCACAACAGAGACAAGCACGCCTAACTAATCACCGACAGACAAAAATGACGCGAGCGCTTGCTTAACGGTTACCTCACCAAGCCTCCAGCAAGCGTTCGTAGCAGGCAAGACAGAAACACGAAAACAGGAGTAGGTGAGAGACACGATCCACTGCTCTTTCCGCCAGAGCGAGTGCGATCCAAGTATAGAAACAGAGCGAGCTGGATCCACTGCTCTTTCTGCCAGAGCAAGTGCGATCCAAGTACAGCAAGAGAGTTGCAGACCAGAAGGATCCACAGCACTAGCGAAAGGCGAGTGCGATCCAGGCAAGACAGATCAGAAGGGGCTTCCAGTAACAACCGCTGTTCCGGTTAGCACCCAGACACACAGAACGATTTCCTGTCGGCCACCGCTGGGACAGGACAACCGTAACAGACAAACAAACAGATATGCAATTCTAACTGCACTAGGGAACCTGCCTAGTGCAGTCCCAGGAATTACTCTAAGCTAATCTTTAAACAATGAGCAAGGCTGACACTCCAGGAGTGTTTCACAGGACTAACCCTTATGACCAGCGAAGGTCTGTGATATCACATGGTATATATAGAGCAAGCCTACAAAGGATGTGGCTAGGCAATTTGCATGACAAACGTATGCAAATTCCTCAGCAGCAGCAAGCTGCAAAACTGACAACAGGTCTCTCTTCCAGAGACCTGCAGAATGCAGACCTGAACAGTGGTCAAAAAGCTGCCTGCCTGCGCAGGCAGCTGAGCAGATCATTACATGTACATTCCAAATAATACTTAAAACAAGCCTGTGTTCTTTTTTTTCTTTATCAACTTGAGGGTTAAAAATCCAGGACAGGAAATTACAGTTTTTCGGCAGTCAGACTGTAGCACATGACTCATTTGAGGTCATAAAACTCCTGTGTCTGAAAACAACACTTCTCAGAGCAGGGAAAAAAGTTCAATAGTTCAAGATTTGTCTGTATGGGGGCTGAATAAACATTAAAAAAAATTGTTATCTTTTAACCTCTTTGGGATCTGCAGGCCCCTTATGGACCTGAGCTTTTTTTCAGATTTTTTCAGATTTTGATTGTGATCACTGTGATTGGCTAATAGTGATGATAGGGTTAGGTCGCTCCTGATCGATGCATGGAGCTCAGACAGCTGAGTGCGGCAGCGATGGAATGGCAATAGCGACAGGAGAACGTGGCAACTGGAGATTGAAATCTATTCCCTGGCAGAGCTAAGAGAGTTCAAAAAGGGCATACTGCTCCCAGAAAAGGTTAAACTTAGATGTTTAGAAATCACAGACACTTCAAAGTTGCACATTCCATACAATGCTTATAACCTGAAACATGCCCTTCAAAGAAGGGCTTAAAAGAAGGGGTAGCTGTTAATGTATGGATATAAGACATTTCCATACTTTAACAGAACTTAAAACTACAAATGAGCAAATCAAACCATTAAGACTGATATTCAGCTTGGATTGAGCTTTGTAGCCCAGGGTGAAGATCTTCAGACTCTTGGCAGACCATTCGGTGGATTGCGCCAAAGGTTCAAAGCATTTGTAAAGTGGTATTACACACATGAAAGAATGTTTACGTAGGGAAACTCCATTCCACCCCCTGAACAAATCCATTAAAAGTATGCAATTAATGAAAAAAATAACAGCAAACAGCAAAAGCAATACCATTTTGTTAGTAGAAATAGGGGTCCTCTAACAGGCAGCTTATGACCGTGCCGAATCTCTACCACTAGATGCACTGCTTGCAGTCTACACCACAACTTTTACAATGTTTTCTAAAGCCTGATTTAGAGAGAAAAATAAATATTTTAGTTTTGGATAGAACCCAGAATTGGGCTAGTCTAGGCACACAACAACAAAAATTCACCCTTGTGGAGAAAGGAAAACACTGCCTCCCCTAGGAAAGCTCCTGATCGTTTCTTTACCTCCTCTTCTTTATTAATTGATTTCTTTTCCATTTGGCACAGTTATGAAGTCGTTAGTGAGTGTCTGTTCCATAACCAAAGCTGTTAAGCCTTGTCCTTATTTTTTTTTTTTACATGGGACCTATATTCAAGACAAGACAAATTACATTTATATTGCGCTTTTCTACTGGCACCAGAGCTGCAGTCACCAGGGCGTGCTCAATAGGCAATAGCAGTGTTAGGGAGTCTTGCCCAAGGTCTCCTACTGAATAGATGCTGGCTTACTGAACAGGAAGAGCCAAGGTTCAAACCCTGGACTCCTGTATCTGAGGCAGAGCCCTTAACCAGTACTCTATCCAGCCACTTAACTGAGCATTGACACTGGCTCTTGTATATTAATTACTATGCTTTACTACTTGCAAACTAATTAATTACTTCAGATTCTACTAATGGCTCAGCATTTGTCAAGGGGCACAACTAGGCTGAAGGTTGGAAGCGACTAGAATGAAACTCAAAGTAATGAGACTGACTAAAGCTTAGTATGCACCTTGAACTTTGATTGGCCAATCACTGACTGATCTTACCACTTTTATGTAGTATGAGAGTTTACCTACACCATCTGTTCATAGTATTCAAAATCAGTTGACCCTCATACTATATGGAGTTGGTAAAATTGACCAGTCATTGGCCAGTCATAATTGAAGGCATGTACCAGGCTTTAGGTTATCATGCACTGCTTTCTGATGCTTTTTCTGTTTTATATTTAAAGTTCTAAGCCTTAAAAACAAAACAAAAAACAAAATGTTTTCCTTGGCCTAAGATTACATATTTGTATATTTAATTTGCTGCTATTGGCCTACAAATTTACAGCACATTGTATCGTATTATTGCTGCAGTGCTTCAGATGAATTGAAACGCAGCCCAGACTTTTCTACTACTACTAAATTAAAGAAAAGAAAAAAAAATCAAAGAAGAATTACCACACTGTTGTTGTTTGGCAAGAAATAATAGCGATGCTTTTGTGCATAACTTTTGTGCTGAACAAATTTCAGCACTCTATTCTACAACATGTGACACTGACAGACTGCACTGACATATCACACAATCGGAAACTAGTGAACCGATGATTGGCCAGTCAATGTAGTATGAGGGTCAACAGACATTGAATACTATAAGCAGATTGTGTAGTTAAACCTTCGTACTACTACGCTTTAGTTTCCACATGGATTTCTTCACCTTATACTATGCAAATGAAAAAGGACAAGAAATCACAGAAACAACCGAGAAAAGTAGCCAGGTTCAGCTAGCTGCCTTGCAGAATGTCCACAATGTTATTGGAGTTCATTACATGCGGATCTGACCAGGTCATCAGGAATCACCACACTACAGAATACTCTGTTGTCAGACTGCCCCATTTATATAGACTGAAGGTGTCCATAAAGGTGCAATCATCAGTGAAGAATCGCCTGAGACCAGATAAATGCGATTGGAAATAAAATGTCGTAATCCATGAATTATTTCACCATCAGAAAAACTATCTATACTGCCCATCCATCACAACCAATTATAAAAAAATGTTTTTCTGATCAACTGAATTGTTAAACTATCACCAAAAAGGTGGCCACACACAGTACAAGGTTTCTGTTTGATTGTACTGCAATTCGATGAAAACTATCAGTTGCACAGAAGATTTGAAAGGTTTTTTTTTTTTTTTTTTCATTCAGCTGAGAAATCTGATTTCAAATTTCCCATTTTTCTAAAAAAAAAAATTGAAATTGGACGTGTTGGAAAATTCAGACTAACTTTGCAAATAATTATATGGTGTGTGATGAATTGTTAAATCGTATTCAACCAGAATAAATTGTATGTAACTATTCATTACATACCAAATATTATTTATTGTTTGTATAAACAACAAAATGATGGAATTATGAAAGAGGGTGTGCATAAGTATATAAAAAATGGAAATAGTATGCATTGTGAAAATAATATATACGGAAAAGTGAGGTACAGTGCATTTCTACATAATATGTACGATCACATTCAGGTAACACAGTATTTGTATATGTTATGAAAATAACGTGTGCATTTTAATGAGTAAGCATTGCATTAGGGCCGCTTCACACTGGACGGATCAATAACTGATCGGTGTAAAAATGTTATTGGGCATCAGTATTTGATCCGTGACCCTCCCTTGTGCCAGAATGCATTAGGTCCAGTGATCCGGAATGATCCCTCTCTAAACTTGCAGTCTGTTCAGAGGATGGGCCAAATAAATCTGTTCCAGTGGGGCAATGTGAACAGATTCTATTGATTAACATAGGATCCATTCACATCCGTTAGGATCAGTTCCGTTATGGTCCACTAAACAGACCATTTTTTTATGCCAATATGAACCAGGCCTAACGCCCACATTGTAGCGCAGATATTATGCAATGGACACAATGTGAACTTAGTGTAAGGTTGTATTTTCACAAAAAAATGGGTGCCACATTGCTTGTTGTCAGCATGTCATTTGTTGCACTCCCCCATAATTCTAGAGGTTCAACACTAACAACACATTAAAATACATGCTTTATTGTTAATGTTTATTTTGTCTTTATAAAAAAAACTATCTTTGGTCAACTTATGGCATTTTATAACAGCTACCCATCACCTGGAAATAATTCATAACCAACCTTTTAGTCAAATGGACATTTGCTATTTGTTGGCATATGTAGATGTGACTTAATGTCATCATGTTTCTTTAGGCAATGTTTGACTATCAAGTGTACAGGAACTGATACTACCATACTATCATACTGATTGCCAAGATGTATCTGACTGACTGATACTGTCATCTATATTGTTGTGTCCAAATAGCAATTTGTACTTGTACTGTCTACCTTGATATTTCCAAATTGTTTATCTGTTGGCTAAAGTAAAGTATTTGAAAAAAAAAAATACATGCTTTATTCTGCTGTCTGTACTCCAGGAAATTGAAGTAACTGCCCACCATTTAAAGCAATGGGGTATATGCATTAAAATGCGTGAATAAGCATAACGTGTGTGAAGTCTTCCTGCACGATGAGTAGAACAGAATGCAATGCATTACATATAATGTATTAAGCTGTGCTCATTATGCGTAAGACTTTACACATGTAATTCTGCTAAAGGGCCCTTTTCCACTAAGTATCACGATTGCACTGCAATCACATTATGTTTTATTTTCCACTACTGCGATTCCGCTGCCATCCATTGGGTGTACAGCGCAATTGTGGTGCATTTGCCTTTGGAACAGGAGAAAAGAATGGGCAGAAATATTTTTGGAATTGCCCAAAAAATCGCGGTGAAATTGCTATGTGAGTTTCCTTTGCTCCTATACAAAGAGCTCAATCACATGAAAATTGCAGCAATCGCAGCGCACTAAATCGCATCGTAAATGCAGTGCACTACTGGAAACATCCCCCGCAGTTTCCACCAGCTAAGTACCTGGTGTTTTGCAATCTGCAAGTGATCGGAATCGGATTGCAAAATGCAGATTGTGGAAAAACACCCTAACTCAATTTAGTACATGCACCTCAATGTGTCAGTGTGTTATTAGATCATCATTATTTTAATCATTTCAATTGCAAAATGCATGTTAAAATTATAAGCAAAAGAAATAATTGCAGATGTGTTATAGGTAAGACTGATATGGCTTTACTGCTACAGTTGCTGTCATCCAGCTCTCCACTAGAGGGAGTATTCTGAGAGAGTGTTTGTGTTCTATGACATTTTTTCCTAAATAAGATGACTTTCATATAGTTATTAGGATAAATTAGGCAAAACCTCTAAGTGTTTTACTTCCCTCACTTCCTCTTTTGACACAATGTATCAACGTCTACGTTTTGTATAAAGAGATATACAAATGTTGAATAAAAATTGATATTTATAAATATTCAACACTAATTACATTTTTCACTATTTTTGCAAAGTGCTAAATGAGCACAAATATATTGGTTTTTGGCACATTATTAAATGCCTCAGTTACCCACTTTCTGGATTATTTATTCAATAATTTGAAGAACAGCTTTAAAGCCCCATCTACACCATGGGACATTGAAGCGATCCGGCGGCTCGATTAGCCGCCGGATCGCCTCTTCCGCGTGCCCGCCGCGTCCCCGCTCGCCGCGCGTGCGCCGCATTCGATTCCCCGCTCGTGCCCGCTCGTCCCCGCCGGCGCCGCTTATCTCCCGCACGATTCCCTGCCATTGTCCCCTCGCGGAGATCGAGCAGGGAATCGGCGGTGCGAAGATCCGTCCTGCCGGATCTTATCAATCGAGCCGCATCAGCGGCTCGATTGATAAGGAGCATCGCGGCCGCATCTACGCGTGTAGATGCGGCTTAAAAATTAATCGGTGCTGCTAAACTTTGACCGATTTTGGACCGATCGAGTGAGCTGAAAATCTGCCCGTGCATTGTAAGTCTCACCGGCTCCTCCTGGTCTCGTCTCGTCTCCCCTGAGCATGCACTGGGGGGGGTGTGATGTCACACACATGCCACATTCTATACGCTGGCGCTCAGCATGAGGAGGCAGCGGAGGAGACCAGGAGTAGGTGAGATTATAATGTATGTACTGGCACGGGGGGGGGGAGGTTATTAACATTTGGGGGCGGCATCGGCGGGGTCATACGGCCAATTCCCAAGAGATTTCATGTTGAGCTTGATCCGGAATTGACCTGCAAGTTATGGGCAGCCTACATTTTTTTCTCACTTGAGTTGTCCTTTAGGCCTGGAACCCACTACAAAGCGCAAATCGCTGGCGCAATCGCTAGCGTTTTTAATTAGCGTTTCCTAAATGATTTTATGAGCGTTTTCTGGTGATTTTGGTAGCGATTTTGAAAAGTGTAAGCTTTTTACCAGCGATTGTAATAGTGATTTGCTGTTTTAATTCTGATTGGTCCTTTCAATTAAATATATTTTTTTTACAGTTTGCAGTAATTTAAAATCACACACAAATTTCTATGTGTATCGATTCATGAGCGATTTGCCAGCGCTCCAATACTTTACATTGAAGTGCAAACGCTCCCAAAATGCTGCATGTCCTGCGATCGCGATTTTGCTAATCGCAATTGCTACTGTGGAATTTGTTACATTTACTTGCATTGGCAGAGCGTTTAGGGAAATCGCTAGAGATTTAAAGCGCTCCCTAAATGCTCAAAAAAGTGCTCTAGTGGGTTTCAGGCCTCAGACAAGCAGCAGAAATCATCCATGCAGAAACTGACAGTGAAAACATATCGCGGTAAGCATGTCTGTTATTTCAAGATGAAGATAAAATGATGTATTTGTTTGATGTCTGCCATCAGTAAAGTTTAATTACCTACATTGATATGCACAGTACATAAATGGCATCATGAAGACAGGTTTGGGAAACACTGCAATATAATGTATAGTCAGAGGCATTCACTGCAAGATGCAATACAGGGGTGCAACTAGAAATAAATGGGCCCCCTCCCTCATTTCTGCACAGGTAAACTGAGAACCAATGTTATTTAATTGGCTAGTGCACACTTTGGCCTAGTGCACACCAGAGCGGTTCTGCTGCGGTTTGCGATCCGCTTGCGGGTGCGGATCCGCTAGGGTAATGTATTTCAATGGGCTGGTGCACACCAGAGCGGGAGGCGTTTTGCAGAAACGCATACTCCCGGGCTGCTGCAGATTTTGGATTGCGGATGCGTTTCTGCCTCAATGTTAAGTATAGGAAAAACGCAAACCGCTCTGAAAAACGGCACTTCAGAGCGGTTTGCCAGGCATTTTTTGTTACAGTAGCTGTTCAGTAACAGCTTTACTGTAACAATACATGAAATCTACTACACCAAAAACGCTTCACAAAACCGCAAAATGCTAGCTGAAACGCTACAGAAAAAGAAGAAAAAGCGTTTCAAAATCTGCTAGCATTTTGCGGATCTGCTAGCGTTTTTTGGTGTGCACTAGGCCGTAAATGTGTTTTCCCCATGCAAATAAAAACAGACAGCAGAGAAGCACTGCACGCATTTTCTCTATCATTTACATAAGCTTCTGTGATAAAACGTGAATGTTTTCACACCTACAGACACACATGGGGCTTGATTCACTTTTTAGGCCTCGTTTCCATCTATGCGCTTCTGTCCGCTTTTCAGCAACGTGTATCAATCTGTAACATTGATGTGCTGCTAAAAAGCGGACAGAAGCGGATAGAAGCGCACTAGAGCCTGTACACACTGCTGCGCTTGCGTTGCGTTTTTAAAAACGCATGCGTTTTTAAAAACGCAAGGTCTTTTGAAAAAGAATGAAAATCGTGATGACTTGTACACACTGGTGCGATGCGTTTTTAGAAAAACGCAATCGCAGTGCCTGCTGCGCTTTTTTAAGCGTTTTAAGCATGCGCTTGCGTTTTTGCCTGCGTTTTTCAGAAGTCAGTATCCCAGAAGACTCTGCAATCTCCTGATTCCTGTTGAAATGTAAACTAGAAAAAAAACAAAGGATTCTTTAGCCAATCAGCAATTACAAGAAAAACGCAAACGCACAAAAAACGCAGGCAAAAGCGCATGCGTTTTTAAAACTACAGGCACTTTAAAAATGCATGCGCTTGCGATTTTGCTTGCGTTTTTCAGTGTGTACAGGCCCTTAGTGGAAACAAGGCCTTATAACTCAAATATCACACCTTATCAAAGATATCACATCTTATCAGAGTAGCATAGCAAGCACTACAAACTTATGCCTGCTGATTGGCAATGGCACATGTGTGATATCTTTGGTAAGGTGTGATATCTTTGATAAGGTGTGATATTTGAGTTATCACGGTTTAGTGAATCAAGCCCATGGTGTGCAGAAAACACACACAGAAAACCAACAGATGAGTGTGCTCCCAGACTCAGCTTATTACACCTAAGTGGGTACACGCCATACAATTTATACACCATTCAATTTTCTGTTAGATTCTTCTGTTAGATTTTTCTGTTGGATTTTCTGTTAGAATGCATAATTAGATTATTTTCTGTAGAGAATGGTCATTATCTCTGGTGCATTGTCTTCTGTTTATCTCCTGCTGAGTAGAACAATGCCTAATTGGTCGGCAGATAGATGGTAAGATAGCTACATTTCCAACATGTTGAACTTTATCTATCTGGCAGGTAAATCTAAAGCTGGCCATACACTAGGCCGATTACCCGCCGATCGACAGCAGATTCGATCACTGGGATCGAATCTGCTGTCAAATCGTTCACACTAAACGCTAAATTTTAATCGATTTCGTCCCGAAATAGATCGGTCCCGTCGATCGCTCCGTGTGGGAAATTACCGTTGATCGCCCGCGGGTAGGGAGCGCATCGCTAGTAGCATACAATCGACGCAGGTATACATTACCTGAAGCTGGCTCCCGGCATCTTCTCCGCATCACCTCCCGGCTCCCGGCTGGCATCTTCTCCGCATCACCTTCCGCATCACGGCATCCTGCATCTGCGTATAACTTCCTGTGTCACTGCAGTGACAGCAGCAGTACAAATAGAGGGCGCTCTATTTGAACTTCCGCTGTCACTGGAGTGACAGAAAGTTATACGCGGATGCCGTGATGCGGAGAAGATGCCCGGGACCAGGCTTCAGGTAATGTATGCGAGGGGGGGGGGGGTAGACCCCAATGGTGAATCAGTTTCACAATCTGTTTGCAGTATAGGCAGCCATACGATCCCTCTCTGATCAGATTCGATCATAGAGGGATCTATCTGTTGGCCGAATCTGATGGCAAATCGACCAGTGTATGGCTACCTTAAAGGAATACTTAAGTGGAAAAAAAAATTATTTTTACTCACCCGGGGCATCCCTCAGCCCCCTGAAGCTGTATGGTGCCCTCGCAGCCCTGCTCCGATCGAATAAGATAAGAAGCGCCTGCGGGGATGAGCGTGAATCGATCCGGGCGCCCACGGGGACGAGCGGGGAAGCGCCGGAATCGAGCCAGTGGCTCAATTGCACGGCCAAAAACGTACCGTGTATGCCCAGCATAACAGAAAATTGTATGGTGTATTCCCAGCATTAGATTTTCTGTTAGATTTACCTGCCAGATAGATCATTTCCAACATGTTGGAAATTATCTATCTAACCATCTATCTGTCTAGCAATTAAGCATTGTTCTACTCAGCAGGAGATAACCAGAAGACAATGCACCAGAATTAATGATCAGTCTCTACCAGTACTTTACAGAAAATAATCTAATTACAGAAAATCTTACAGAAAATCTAACAGAAAAATCTAACAGAAAATTGTATGGTGTGTACTAGGCATTACTCTGACCATCTCTGATGGAGCAGAACTGTCTCTGCAGACTCCTCCAGCATCACTGCAGTACACAGCACTTGGAGGGGGTAGGGAGGTTGGGGGCTAGGCGATGTACAAAAGAGCCTGCTGCACACTGAATAGGGACTGTCTACACATTTTTGTCTACAAAACTTTGTATGATTCTTTATAAGTGGCTGAGCAGATGCAGTCATTAGAACAATTGTGCAGAGAGCAGAAAGCCTTTTCTCTGCATGCCCTTAGTTAGTCTCTCAGGACAGGGAAAAAAAACTTCTCCCCCCATGAGGCCCCCTGCAGCTTCTGGGTCCCCCTGTGGCTGCATCCCTTTGCAAAGTCTATTGTTATGCCCCTGAAAATTCAGTTAGCATTAACCACTTCCCCTCCCCCTGGATATCTACGTTCCTGCTTTACCTTGCAGGGATGTATATATTCCTCACTTGCTGCTGCGTGCTCCCGCTCGCCCCCCTCCCCCCGCATGCTTCCACACTTGTTACTGCCACCGATCACTTAACTGGAGATCAATGAATGGGAATTGATCTAAGTCCCTGTGTGAATGATCCCGGCGGTAAATGAGACGGCGCCATCATTCACAAAAAACGATACTTACACGTCCACGCATTACTTCCTGTTTGCGTACTAATACTACACATAGGAAAGTTATGTGCGAGGACATCTTGTAGCCAAATAGTAAAATTACACCTACAAATATTTTTTTTTCATTAAAAGTCTTTTTTTACATTTAAAATTAACCCCTTACCTTGCACACTCCCCAATAGTTAACCCCCCAAAAATGTTTGTAAAAAAAAAATTATACAATTAAAAAAAATAATAAAAATAAATAGTTACCTTAAGGACTGAACTTTTTAACTACCTAACCACCGCGTCACGCCAATGGGCGTGATCCCGGGCGGCAGCCCCATGACCACCTAACACCAATTGGTGCCAGGTCCTGGAGCGCTGTTTTGCCGGCGATTGCGAGCGCGCATGCGCGCATCGCCCCGGGATGCTGTGTGGCCCCCCTCCGTCATCAGCCAGCTGGCCAATTAGCAGCGCCGGCAGGCTCCGATCTTTCAAATAGGCCAATAAAAAGCGTATAATATGCGTTGTTTTGTAGACAACGTGTATTATACTGGCTGCCTCCTCCTCTGGTGGTCACAGCGTTTCCGGACGACCACCAGAGAGGATGGCAGCCCTGAATATAACAACGCCACACAGATCCTGCTCCTGCTCCATGCCGATCGCCACTGATCATCCTCACTACCCCCCTCACTGGCCCTGACAGGCGTCTGACTGAGGTCTGATTGACATCTGGTCGCCTGTCCCCAGCTCTGATCGAGGTCTGAGTGAGTTCTGAGTGAAATGTGAGTGACATCATGTATGTGTACTGTGTATTGACATCTGTCCGCCTGTTTGCATTGTGATTGGCCTTTGATCATCTCTGATTGCCCTGTGATTTCAATTGCTGTTTACATTGTTTGGCATCTGACAGCTGCACTGTGATTGACATCTGGTCGCCTGTCACCAGCTCTGATTGAGGTCTGAGTGACGTTGATTGAGATCTGAGTGACATCATATCGTCTGTGCACTTTTAATTGACATCTGATTGCCTGTCACCAGCTCTGATTGGCATCTGGTCATCTCTGATTGCCCTGTGATTGATCTCTGTTTACATCTTTGGCATCTAACAGCTGCACTGTGATTGACATCTGGTCGCCTGTCACCAGCTCTGATTGAGGTCTGAGTGACATTGATTGAGATCTGAGTGACATCTTATCGTCTGTGCACTGTTAATTGACATCTGATTGCCTGTAACCAGCTCTGATTGGCATCTGGTCATCTCTGATTGCCCTGTGATTGATCTCTGTTTACATCGTTTGGCATCTGACAGCTGCAGTGTGATTGACATCTGGTCTGTCACTATCCTCATGATCTAAAAACAGGCCAGTGAGTTAGCTATGCCCCTTTGTTAGGTAGTTAGCATCAGTTAGCGCCCAGCCCACTTCATCGCAGTCACTAATTAGTCACTGATTAGAGTCATCACTGTCGCTAATCAGCATTGTCACTATAAAGTATATGTAAGTGATCAGTACTGATTGCAGTCAGATCTATATAAGTACATTAGGGTCACCTTAGAGTACTGCTAAAAACGCAGTGTTTGCCCAATCAGGCCTGATCGTTCAGCCGCACTTGCGTTCAGCCCGCTCCACCGAAGTGACAGAAATTGTTTTTTTCTGATCACTGCAAAAACACAACACAATAGCTGCGGCGCTCTAAAGATCAGTTTGATTTTTTTTTTATCAAAATTGAGCGACCGCAGCTTTTTACTTCACAAGCAATCCTTTTTGCTAGGTAGGTGTTCTCTCTTTCCTGGATTGTCTCAGAGGAATACCCCCTAAATTTAGCAGCCCAAAATGGCAAGAAAGGGGTATTCCCTGCAAGAGGCCTACAGTATTCTGGCCGGGTGAGAGTGATTAGGATTTCTCATCCGACGAATCAACCAGAATATAAACCTGTAGATAGCAGTGGCACTCGGACCGATAGCGAAGATGACAAGGTAGGGGTACCTGCTAGCGCCAGGCGTACCAGACCCCATGTCAGTGGACCGCAGGTGGCGCAGGATCAACCTCAAGGATAGCAGAGTGGTGCTAGTGCTGATCCAGGTTTTCATGGTGAGGCATGCACCAGCAGTGCAGCACATCCTGGACTTGGAACCAGTACTGCCGTAGACCCTGGTGAAGTGGCGAGCACCAGCATGGCAGTTGAAACTGGTTCGATGGCACGTGCAGTAAGACCCCGGTCACAGCCACCAGAAAGACGGGCTCGTAGAACTCCCCAGAGGTGCAGGCAAATCCCGAATGGCAACCCCCTGGTTCCGCCGCACCTATAGTGACCCCTTTCACCGCCCACTCTGGAGTCCAGGTGGAGACAGATTAACTAGGATCGGCCCTAGACGCTTTTCATTTGATCTTCACCGAGGATCTCTATGACTTAGTCGTGGCAGAGACCAACCGTAAGGCCACACAATTTATTACCGCCAATCCGAACAGCTCCCATGCCCAACCTTTTCGGTGGAAACAGGTCACAGTTTCTGAATTTAAAATCTTTTTGGGCCTCTCCTCAACATGGGTCTAACTAAAAAAAATGTATTGCAGTCCTAATTGGTCTACCCACCCAATACATCACATGCCCATGTACTGTGCTGCCATGTCCAGGGCACATTTTAGGGTCTATGAGGGAAAAGATTCAAAATTGGAGCCGGACGGATGCCCTGACTACCTGGGGAGCAATGGCAAGATTGTTTGGGACTTGGTGTCACCCTTGTTCCAGAAGAAGTACCATCTTTACGTGGACAATTACTACACAAGCGTGGCCCTCTATCAACATTTACAGCTACTCGGAATTCGCTGCTGTGGCACCATGCGGCCTAGTCGCCGGGGCTTCCCCCAATGGCTCACTAGTACCCGACTTGCACGGGGGGAGAGGGTTGCCTTGTGTAACAAAAACCTGCTCGTAGTGAAATGGAGGGACAAGAGGGGACAATTTACCTTCTGTTCACCATTCACGCAGACACGACAGTCCAAATTCAACGAGCAACTGAGGTTGTTGAAAAAACGTCCACGAATATAACCTTAACATGGGAGGGGTGGACTTCAACAACCAGATGTTGGCTTCTATTTGGTTTTCCCGCAGAACCAGACGCTGGTATAAGAAAGTGTCTGTTTATTTGATTCAGTTGGCAATTTACAACATTTTGTTCTCTACACTAAGGCTGGGAGAACGAAAGGGATCCTTCTTCAATTTCAGGAAGAGATCGTTTCGGAACTCCTGTATCCAGGAGGAGCCGTGGCCCAACCCCCAAAATGTAGTTAGCCGGCTACATGAAAGACACTACCCGTATGTCTTTCCAGGTACTCCATCTCACCATTCCCCCAAAAAATGGTGTCATGTCTGCAGCAGGGCTGGAATGAGGCATGACACCACTTTTTTATTGTCCCTACTGTCCTGCCCTATGCGTAGGGTAGTGTTTCGAGAGGTACCACGAGCAGGTACGCTATTAGAGTAGGGAACGCGAGACACAGAGTAGGCACTCAAAGGTCTCTCAAGGCTCTTTCACACTGGCGCAATGCGTTGCGTCAAATTGCCTAGCGAAAGTACCACTTTGCGGTCCCCACTACGCCAGAAGTGTGTCACTTAACGCTAGTGTCTACCTATGCTACTGCGTGGCTTCTGCGGCGATTTGAGTTGGCCAGATGGTGACGCAAAGCTTACTTGGCCGAATGCCAGACAGGGAATACCATGTACTAACGCAGTATTCCCTGAAGGTCTGTTTTTGGCGATGCAGTGCGGATGCAGTGCGGCGGGCGCGACCCACCGGATACACCAATATGCAGTGTGAAACCAGCTTTCGAGAGACCCAAATACACAGGGCTGCCAGAAACCACTTCTTTCACTTGGGACAAAGTGCATAGTGTACTTTGCCCACATCTCTGTGCGCTTTGCGCTTTGCACACTGTCCCATGGGGAAGGAGAAGTTTGTCCTCAAAAGGTAAGTAAAAAAAAACCAAAAAACAAAAAAAACAGGTAAGCAAAAAAGTTAAAAGTTCCAAATGTTAATTTTTGGTTAAAAATGTTCATAAAGTTTATCAAAGTTAATGTTAATTAATTTATTGCTTTGCTGCTTGCTTGTTTTTTCCTCTCTCTCTCTCTCTCTCTCTCGCTCTCTCTCTTTTACCATCCTTTACCCTTCCGGGTGGAACAACCGAGTGACCCGACCGATCGACCAACCAGCAGCAGCACTGATAGTGCATCCTGACAGAAGCATTGCGCGTCTGTCAGATTACACACAAGTCGGTGCATGCAGTGCTGCTCAGTAAGATACAGAGCTACTGCGCCTGCGCAGTAGCGTCTAGATGACGTCGGCAGGACCACGTGACCCCGCGCCGTGGAGCGCAGAAGAGGCTGACCCGGTACCCCGACCTGGCGAGGTTGGCTCCGCCGGCAAAGAGGACCGGGAGATGCAGAAGCTGCGGCGGGGGCACAGGATGGCAGCCCCGGGCTGGAGGAAGCCCCATGTAAGTGGAACTTTTTTTTTTTAATTTCCGCAGATCATTCCTTTAAGGGGA